>NC_132880.1:8025632-8325632 GCF_030463535.1 Salminus brasiliensis
TATGAACAACAATTCTAAAGTCAGACTAAGACAGGCTCAAAAGCACATTTCTTTAAACAAAGAAAGAGTGGTGAAATAACTGGAGGGCATCACTTCAACTATGACATTTTTAAGCAACGCTCAGCGCATCATTAATACACAACCCCCGCACATAAAGCGCACACAAGTCTTACAGGCACTCTCCGGCGTTCAAACACAGCATAAACAGCTATAAAGTCAAAAACATCGAAGTCATTGGTAATGATGAGCGCTGTGGTCTGGGCCATGTTTCAATAGTGTGGTGCGATATTACTGAGATAAATCAGAATAACTGAGAGAAACACAAAATACCTGCTCCCATTTACTCAGCTCCATTCATATCCGGATTCCTGGAAATTAATTCACGTGGAAGAGAAGGTGCTAGATACCTGCTGATACAGAGCGGACATGAGGAAAACATAAAACCACCTTGCTTTTTGCCAGAGTTCAGTTTCAAGTCTAGTAGGAATTTATGATGCATAGTCTCATTATTAGCATTGCATATTCAATGCATTGCTCAAAAGTAAATCTAAAAAAATTAGCCTTTCAGTTTAGAAAAAGTATTTAAAAGAAAGAAGCCAACACCTCGAAAACCATGGTTTTGTTAGTCTACAGTATGTGTTGTGTATTGAGTACTGATATACTGGTTAACCAGCACCAGACCAGCACAAACCATCATGCGTTGTGTCTTGAGTACTGATATACTGGTTAACGAGTACCAGACCAGCATAAACCATCATTTGTAGTGCTTTGTGTACTGGTTTGCAGGTTAATTAGCACAACACCAGCATAAACCATTATTTGTTGTGTTTTGAGTACTGGTATGCTGGTCACCCAGCACCATACCAGCATAAGCCATAATTTGCCGTGTTTTGAGGACTGGTATGCTGGTTAAATAGCACCAGACCAGCATAAATAACCATATTTTATTGTGTTTTGAACACTGGTATGCTGGTCACTCAGCACCATACCAGCATAAACCATAATTTGCTGTTTTTGAGTACTGGTATGCTGGTTAAATAGCTCTGCTCCAGCATAAATCAGCTTAAACCAGCATGGCATTCATACTGGTCTATGCCGTTGGTTTACTGCAGCCAGAGGGTATTAATATAAATTTACTACAATACCCATAATGCAACACCCTCACACAGCACAACACAAAAGCAAACTTTTTTAGTACCATTCTGTTACCTGTAGACAGACATAGTTAACCAATGTAGTTGCAGTTATCTAGAACCCCAAAGCCCGCAGTCTGTCCCTTTGTTTATTTATAGATAACAGTATGACATGCAGTGCCTGTAGTGTGCCTGCTTACCTGTATGTATGTGTATGCGGCCTTGTGCATCTGCACATGGATGCCCATTGATGTGTGTAGGCCTAAATTGTGCATTTCCTGATAGTAATGCTTGAATGTCTGCGTGTGTGTGTGTGTGTGTGTGTCCTCCCCTC
The DNA here is from genome assembly GCF_030463535.1 of Salminus brasiliensis. Classification (NCBI taxonomy): domain Eukaryota; kingdom Metazoa; phylum Chordata; class Actinopteri; order Characiformes; family Bryconidae; genus Salminus; species Salminus brasiliensis. The sequence continues at coordinate 8,027,100 of NC_132880.1, forward strand.
TGAGTATGACCCTGTGTAGGGAGGGCTTATCGCTGTGCTGTTGCACATTATTGATAGCCCGCGCGACTATTGACAGGGCGGCGTTGGGGTGGGAGGGTAAAATCAGCCTTTGATATGACATATTGTGCGTCTCAGCAGCGCTCATAAATAATTCTGACAGGTTTTTGTATGCATGGGAAGGTCTGTGATTCGGCCTCCCCATAAAAATAAACTTCTATTATGGAATGTATTTGTCAAGTGGGTGTTTGATGGATGGGGCGGCGTTTAGCGCGTGGCAGGTGGAAGGCTCGCAGACGCACTGCCTTCTGGGGAGGATTTGCCTGGGCCGAGCTGGGATAATTATTCAGTATGAGACGACATCGCTCCTCTCGCGCATGCACACACACACACGCACTCGCACACCTGCATTCTCATATTCTTGCTCTGCAACTGCTTTATCGGTGGCTACTTTGTGACGACATACTGGGACATAGAAAATGAAGGGGAGTGGAGAGAGAAAGAGAGAGAGGGAGAGAGAGAGCGCGAGAGCATATAAATCAAAGCAGAAACTTTCTTTGAATAATGCAGGAGAACTGTATCACAGTTGCATTATGGATTATTATCGGCAGACGAGAAAAAGACAAAATGACGGAGCGACAGGGAATCCATCACCAGTCTCGGGGAACTTATTGGGAATTCCATGCACAGGAAGGATGCGTATCTTGTTTTGTTGGGGGACTTTCAAACGCAACGCTTTCATCTACAATGCTACCACTTGTTTCGCTTGTTTAGGTGCCTGCTCCTGTGTTCAAACATTTATAACACGACGCGCACCTCTAAAGAGAGGCCGCAAAAGACGACTCCTTTTAAGCCCATGCATAATGCATAAAAGCAATTAAAACTGTGAACGAATGCCACGTCCTCAACACACGCACACACCTATAGACTGCAATAGAAGAGGCACCTCGAATTACAACGCCGTCATTCGCAAATGTATCAAACACAGAGGAAGGAGAAACGAGGTTGGTAGGTTTCTCCTGAGAGACGGGTGAAGGTGATGAATCAAAAACAAAACGTCCCGACAACATATCCAACACGACACAACTGTCATAAGAACTTATAGAGCCGTTTGTTGGTGGCATGTACAGAATGCACATTTACATAATAGATTATGTCTTTGTTGACGCTCGCTGCTGTTCCATTCATAATGCATTGTACTCATAACGTCTTGTACTGAAGTCTATGGGACCGCTGCGTGGAGTCAGTGAGTCTTATGTACATGTTCTCATCCCTTTTGAGAACAAAAACCTTCCCACCCAGCACTAGTCATTCAAAAGACAGTGGAAAAAAAAATGTTTTCAAGTTTTATTACGTACAATTTGGGACGAAAGTAGACGTTTAACAGACGTTTATATGAGGACTTGTTTCCTTACGTACAATTTGGGACAAAAGTAGACATTTAAAAGACGTTTATATGAGGACTTGTTTCCTTATGTACAATTTGGGACAAAAGTAGAAGTTTAAAAGACGTTTATATGAGAACTTGTTTCCTAACATATAATTTGGGCCGAAAGTAGAAGTTTAACAGGCGTTTATATGAGGACTTGTTTCCTTACGTACAATTTGGGACGAACGTAGAAGTTGAAAAGACGTTTATATGAGGACTTGTTTCCTTATGTATAATTTGGGGCGAAAGTGGAAGTTGAAAAGACGTTTATATGAGGACTTGTTTCCTTATGTATAATTTGGGGCGAAGGTGGAAGTTTAAAAGGCGTTTATATGAGAACTTGTTTACTATGTATACTTTTGCTTGAAAGTGAAAGTTGAAAAGACGTTTAAAAGACGTTTAAATAAGGACTATTTATAAGGAAATAAGGAATTTTCTATGCATAATTCTGGTCGAAAGCAGATGTTGAAAAGACGTTTATATGAGGACTTTTTTTTCTATCTATAACTTTGGTTGAAAGTAAAAGTTGAGAAATAACAAATACATTTAAAAGATGTTTAAATGGGAATTTCGTATTAATAATTTTGTGCAAAAGTGGAAGTTGACAAGAATTTTTGTTAAGTGGTTAAAAAGACATTTAAATGAGGACTTATTTCTTATGCATACTATTGGGCATAAGTGAAGTTTAAAACAACGTCTTTTTCAAGTCTTTTTAAAGACGTTTAAATGAGGACATGTTTCCTGTGTATAATTCTGGTTGAAAGTGAAAGTTGTAAAGATGCCTTTTTCACAATGTTTAAAATACGTTTAAAGGAGGCCTTATTTCCCATGTATATATCTGGTCGAAAGCAGATGGTTGAAAAGATGTTTATATGAGTACTTGTTTCCTTTGTATAATTTTAAGATAGAAATACGCCGAAAATTGACCTGAACACACCTCATTTCGAGACCACCACACAGATAGGGCCCATAGACTTTTCCAAGCTATTATTAAAACACACTGAAACTCTTTTGGCCAAAGGTTGGTTAAAATCCTGAAAAGTATTGAGGAAGAGCTCACATCACAACAAGGGGTTAAAATTCCAACGTTCTTCCTAAGGTAAAACTTTTGTTGCCTGTTCCAGATTTAAACAAAACTGCACACAACATTATGGAGTTACTGCAAACGGACAAAGAAAACATGCTCATTTATATTAAACGCCTTTTCAAAGGTTAGGTGTCCCCAAACTTTTGCGTGCCATGTGCATAAGCGCATGAATTTGGGTGTAGAGCAGGATATTGGTCCTAAGCGCTCCAGGTGTGGGTGTTTGGGTCCGGTATGCAGAGGACACTCATGTGGGCGGAACACCTGTTCCCGTGGTCCTTTGCTCTTTCTCCACAACATCTGTTGCGAGGCGTGCGCTAGCGAGGTGCACGGTAGCGGCGCGGGTTGTCTCTGCAGCCCACGGAGCCCGCTGCCCCGTCTCCCCCAACGCCTCCACACCAGGCCTGCAGCTCCTCTTACACTGTCCTGCGAATTAATGACTTACTGTGTGGGAGAGGTCAGGAAACGAAGATCTTTGGCTTGTCGTTGCTCGTTCATGAGTGTTGTCTATGTACGAAAATGAGACGTTCCCCCAGTAGAGCAACTTTTCTCCTGCCACACACTTGTAAAGACGCAAAAGCAGCCTGTGCTTTCAATGCACCGAGTCTCAATGCACTGTACTGAGGAAGTGGTGTATAAATTACCAAATGGGCACAGAATAACATTCATAACATGCTGATTACATTATCGTTAATAATAGCATTATTTTGCATCACATTTTAATGCTAAAATCATGAATATGCTGTAAATATGGGTGCCACATATTTATTTTAAGTAATTAAGTAAGTAATTAAGTAATGAAGGAGTTTCTGCTAGCTTCCACACCCTTTTCTAGCTTTAGCTTTGTTGCGCGACACTTTTTAGCCTCCATTCCATTGACACTGGCACAGGCAAAGCCATTGGAATGGACATAGGAAACAAGACCTGGTAGAAGCGAGTCAGTTAGCGATGTAGCCTTACACAGATACCCTTCTCATTTCCACACCCTTTCACTGTGTTGAGCACTGCGTCTGAGCTACCTTTCTGCGGAAACTGACTCAGGCAAAGCTGCAGTCACAAGGCCTGGTTCATGTAGCAGCTTGTAGCTGTAGGTTTTTTGTATCTCGTATCTCTGATCTCTGATATCCAGAGTGTCCTCAATTACTGCTTTTTCCTTCAGCTAGTGCTAGCAGGGCTTTTGCTAGTGAGCTTTGGGTTTACTTTTGGGATTTTCTTTTGAATGAATATACAACAGTGTTTGAGGTTCATAGTTTGTCACTTCCACATAATACACTTCTATTCAACGATGCCCAAATTGATACAAACATCTCTTTCATGGCACCTTTTAAGACACATTGTCTGGTACTGTGATGTTTTGAGCTTTAAACAGATACAGAAAACGGCAATGTGAATGAGGATCTGAGCCACTTTGACAAGGGCCAGATTGTGATGGCTAGACGACATCTCCAAAACATCAGGCAGGTCTTCTAGGGTTTTCTGCTATGCAGTGATCAGTATTTACCAAAAGTCGTCCAAGAAAGGACAACTGGTAGATCTTTCCGGTCATGGGGACCTAAGGCTCATTGATGCGATCCATGGAGGCCCCACATTGCAACTTACAGGATTTAAAAGATCTGCTGCTAACGTTTTGTTTCCAGATACCACAGGATGCCTTCAGAGGTCTTGTGGAGTTTATACCTAGAATAGTCAGATCTGTTGTGGTGGCACAAGGGGGATCTACTCAATATTAGGCATATTATGGATGATATTTAGATATAATAAACTATGCAACGATGAAGACTTCCATTCCTTAGGCTTGGAATTACATAGCTTAAATAGTTCTCATTGGACAATTAGCCCTAAGATTAATAACTAATTAATAAGCTCTTGGTTTAATGTAATATGTTGTATTTAAGCATTGCACATGTTTGGTATGAGTGTGGGTGTGTGTTTGGGTGGGCAGTGCACCTCCATAACCTGAGCTCTACACCATCTGTCGTCCAGGTACAATGGTTCCTCCACGTGCTAGCAGCATGGATCTTAAAATGCTACGATTAAATCCGCAGTCCATTGTATAGGGGAGGTGCTTTGTTATGCGCTGGTGTAGAACTGGAGCGCGGCCTTGAGAGCAGCGGAGTTACTCTATTGAATCCTCCTCACGTTTAGCCTGTCCAGCGTGTCAGCTTCGCTCAGCTGAAGAAACCCGGGAAGCCCTCTGACTGCAATGGCTCCTGAAGGCTGCTTAACTATGCACGACTATCCGTCTACATTTGCACAAGGCAGAAATGCGTAATCCCCTGTAAGGGGGTCCATGGCAGCTCAGGGTCAGGGCGAACCGCAGGATTTGGTCAATAGGCTTACAATACTATCAGGGACTATTGATTTTGCAGGACCTTAGCGCCTGCGCTACGCTAATTGTTTCTTTTACTGGCCTGTAGCAAAGAAAACATTAAACTCGCTGTTCATGAATTTTAAATCGATGCACCCCCCCACACACACACCACCTCCCCCTCCCCCCCATGTTGTGTGAGCACTTCTCAGCATGTCTGGGTTACTCGCGTATGAGTGTAATGAGGGTTGATGGAGTGATCGGTTAATTACACTTTGATATCATTCCGCGCGCATACACACACACACACACACACACACATACCTGCACTGTTTAGTATTGTTTATACAGGGATGACGTGTAACATGTGTACATTAGACTGTAATGGTCTGTATCTTATTAACATTAAACTTCAAAATCATACGCTTGCTTGTCTTGTGAGCCTCAATTTTGGATTCAGGTCCAGTAGCGAGGTTGGAAAAGTTAAATGTCTAAATGTTCCTTGCTTAGCTGTAATCAGCGGCACGCTGCAACAGAATTCATAATCTGTTCTCTAATTACTTCCTGTTACTTTTGATTTACTTTCTCCTTCCAAAACACCAAAAAGACTTCAAACCACTGATAAATGACTTTACAAGCTTACCGGCCACTTTATTAGAAACCCTAACCGCAAAGCTCCTTCATTCTAGTGCACAGTTACAGACTATCAAAAGCACAAATTATTGTGCCAATGGCATCCCTGCACCTAAAGCTGGGGGAGTCAAGGCTTAGTAACGCCCCCTTTGACAGAAATCACAGCTTTCAAATCCTTTGTAGCTGCTACACGCCTTTGCAGAAGGCCTCTAGTTCTGAGATTTTCTTGGACTCTTGGATTGTCCTCTATGCACAGCTTGTTTCAGGTCTCTTCATAATTTTCTTTTTAAATGATGTTTAGGTTAGGTTAGGAATGTGAGGGCCATTGCCAAAGCTTTAGTTTGTGTCTCTTCAGGGTGTAGTTGGTGGAGTTTTAGGCATATTTTGGATCTTATGTTATAGAAACCATTCTCTTTTCAATTTCAGCCTTTTAACAGCTGCTTGGACATCTGCATCCAGGATTGCCAATGTCACTGGATGCAACACAAGCCAAACGCAAGAAGAGTCCACCCCCATGCTTCACAGTAGACAAGGTATTCTTTTCATGAAATGCACTTTTGTAGCCATTTGATGAGGGCTACATGGCTAGATGACTGGGTCAAAACATCTCAAAACATCAGAGCTTTCCTGGTATGCATTGGCCATTTCCAGAAAGTTCATAAAGGGCTCCTCTCCCATGGAGACTGCCGCCCCTGCTTTTGTCATGCAGTTATTATCCCATGTTGTCATATTTTTGCATACATTTTTTATGGATATTTTTTGGTGCCATGTTAAGAGTGTACAGCGTGGGCAGGAAACGCATTGGAGATGATTCTTGTTTGGAGCCGTTTGTCCTTTTCAAACATCTTAATGTAAACTTTGAGATAGAGGGAAGGAGAAAGAGAGGGGGAGGGAGAAAGAGAGAGAGAGAGAGAGAGAGAGAGAGAGAGAGCGCAAGAGAGAGAGTGAGAGTGATTGAAGACACTCAGACCTTCTCATCCATCTCCCATTTGTTCCAATCAATTATTCAAGCAGACAGCCAATTACAAATTAGCGGATTTGAGAGGCTGGAATTCGGCTCTCCAAAGGCCTGCATTAGACAAGTCTACCAGTGACTAATCGCAGCAATTCATTTACTGTTGAGTGCAGGAGGTGTTTTAAAACGCACTCAACTCAACTCAACCTTCTCATGTTTATAACTGCCGGGGAAGGGGGGGGGCTGGGCTCCGCCAGGCCTGCAAAGCCCCCAGTCCAGGTTTTAACTGGCTTTTTTTTTTAATTGTGTTTTTGATCTTTATGATTGCATGTTACTTCTCCCCCTCTCTCGCCCCCCCCACCACCCCCCGTCCCATCTTAATCTGCAATTATTCCTCTGCCTTTGTTCCTGCGCCGCGTCCTCTTACATACGAACGAGGAGTTAATGACAACCAAATCTGAAAGGACTTGTGATTTATTCATGCCGTCACAGAGCCGGGAATTACAGTGGATTTCTTTTTTTTTTATTATTCTTTCCTCTATTGATCAGTCCCCCCCAATCCCTCCCGTCTGTCGTTTTGATGGCCGGATTGACGTGTGAGTAATTTATCTGTCTCCTCTGACTGACACGGTATAATGGAACAGCGTCTCCCAATGCCGTTACTACTCCGAATAATTTCCAATTTACCACTCATCAACGGTGCTCTCTAAAGACAGGGAGCCAGGGAGAGACAGAGAGAGACAGAGACGGAACAAAAAAAGAAAAAAAAAAGAAACTAGATTTATCACTTCAATTACTGTTGTTTCTCATGTAGCTTTGAAGAGATATGTTTTATGGTGTGACAGCGCTGAAAGATTTCCAGACAGGTTTGAAAAAGCCCACGTCCTATCAAAACAACGCAGAACGCGAGCGAGACATCTCACGAGGACAATACGATGGCTTTTAAAGGCGTGCTTGCAGGCGGCTACGAGTAACTTGTAAACATGTAAGTGTTTTGTTGTAAAAGTTAATGTTCCTAAATAGACAGCATATGTTGTGGAGAAGCGACATCATAAACCTCATCTGAATGAATATGCTTCCGAAAGCAGGAAAACGAGCAGGCCCGCTCTGCCTCCCTCACATCTGTACACTAGTCGGCCACCTTATTGGAAACTCTAGCACCCCTCGATTGCTCTCGACTGGGCAGTGATCCCTGCAACTCCTGCACCAATTGCTGACACAGATGTGCAAAAGCATGCACACAAGCAACAGAATAGGACTCTCTATAACAGATATACATTAACCTATTGGCACCAGGCCTAATATACATACCCCACCCCCCAGCATTGAAACTGGAACTGTGTGGATGGTTGATTGTTGGCACGCCATCTAATACTTTTGGGATGAGTTGAGGAGTTAGGGTCGAGGTGGGGTGGAGATCATCCAACGTCTTGACCTCACTAACGCTCAATACCGCTTAATGCAATCAAACCCTCACAGCAATGGCAGGTTGGGTCCATGGATTCATACTGTCAATGCCAAATTGTGACCTTCCATGTGTGCCTCAGCAGAAATTGAGATTCATCAGACCAGTCTTCAACTGTCTAGTTTTGGTGAGCCTGTGCCCACTGCAGCCTCAGCCTTCTGTTCTTGGCTGACAGCAGTTGAATGTGTTGTGTATTCTGGGGTGCTGTTCTGTTGCTTGCTGCAGTGGTAAAGAGTGGGTTTCTGAGCTACAGTAGCCTTTCTGTCAGCTTGAGCCAGTTCATTCTCTGTTGACCTTTAACAGCAAGATGTGTCCATCAACAAACCTGCCTTGTTTTCCATTAATTGCACCATTCTGAAGGCTGTTGGGCTGAAAAAATACTCAAACCAGCTCTCAAAATACTCAAACCAGCCCTTCTGACACCAACCGTCATGCCAGGTTTAAAATCACAGAGATCACATCTGTTCTCAATGCTGACGTTTGATGCTATCACTACCTGGACCGTCTGTGCCACATAATTGGCTGATGTATGTTCAGGAGTGACCAGGCCTGCAGTGTGGGTCCTTTAGTAGCTAAACGCTGGTTCTGTTAGAAACATGGTGTCAAATGGAGCCAAGTTCACTTCAGTTCTTTTACCATGTTTTGGCCTACCTACTTTCTCTCTCTCCCTCTCTCTTCCACTCTCTCTCTCTCTCTCTCTCTCTCTCTCTCTCTCTGTCTCTCTCTGGAGGCCGTGGTTTGGCCTGCCTGGTGATGGAGTGTGGAGGGAGGTCTGTACAGACAGGACAGCTTGCTCAAACCCATGGTGCTCAATCACTCTCTTGTCCTCGGCCTCCTTTCATTTATATACCTCCACCAGACCATATTCCCTCCTTCCTCTTGCCCCTGGTCATTATTACCTGCACCTGAGAGAGTTAGAGAGCGCTCTGGCTTCAGAGCATGCTGTGTGTCTTGCTGCTGTGGTTAGATTTGCGGGCCCCTACGAGGGACATGGCGTCGTAAATTTGTACAAATGCTAATGTCTAAAAGCCGGAGGTTGAAGCTGTATAAGTGGAACATATTACTTGCATTTTAACTCCTTAAACTGCTGGGGCCCCTAAACAGTGGAGCTGCTTGCTGCACTCCCTTAGAGCATGCTCTTAGCTCTCTTCCTATAAAGCCCAGCTTAAAAACCTCGATTTCTCAACACTTTCATTGTCTTTCTTACTCTTATTGGAGGACAGCAGTACCTGCAGTACTGTGACAAAGTCCAATCAACATGGCAATTAACTACACATGATTAATCTTTAAGAAGATTTTGTGCACCTTTTGTGCTGCTTACCCAAAACAAAAGAAATATGGGTGAGGTTGTGGGTGGAAGAAGGGGTCAGCATGGTCTGTACACACTGCAGAGGGAGTTGGAGGTGAGCAACACAGCACAAATGGGAGGCTATGCTAAGTACAAGGCAGATGATGGCTTCTTATATATGAATTTCCATTCTACCCTTAAATGATGCTGCAGAATAAGACATGTTTTAGCGCTAGAATGTGGCAGCTGCATCATTTAAGGTGGAATGTAGAATAAAAAATAAGAAACTGCCTAAAAACTGCATATAACTGGGCTATAGACTGGAGCCCATTCAGGTATACAGAGTCACTGACCAGTATACACTACGAGATTGACCTAAGGTCAGGTTAGGTCAGGTCGAAATAGTCAAATGTTTGATATGCTTCCACTGGCCTGAAACACAGAAGGGAGGCCAAATATCGGAGTCTGTGCCCCTCTCTCTCCATCTGTCAACTCCAACTGAGGAGAAACCTGCACTGTTGAGCCAGCCAGCATAGACCCAGCCAGACTCAGAACCAGTGTTAAATAATCATCGAGTATAAAGCGTATACCCCAGCTTAGAGTGGATATTAATCGAGAACAGTCAAGTATTAATGTGAGATACCAGGACTTTCCAAAACTGGAGCTGAAAAGTAACTGGACAGAGAAAATGGGACACAACTGTGCAAGACCTGGTAGAGCTTCAACACTGATCTCATCAGATAAACAGCACTAAAAGGTTTCGTCTTTGAGAGAGAGAGAGAGAGAGAGAGAGATATGAGATAATTAAGTTCCGCTCTCTTTGATCTTACAGATTCCCCAACTTCCTGCATCCATTCTTCTAAAGTGAGAACAAGACTCTGGGTCTGAAAGCACGTGGATCAAGCAAGTGAATGCAGATTAAGAGGCTCAACAACCAAAAGTCCAGACCTCAAAACTCACTGAAGGTGTTTGCCTGACTTGGCTGTCTTCTAAGGCTGACTCTAACTTTAGAGGTATGGAAAAATCTCTCTGTGGAAGCTGTAATGAAGGTTAAGAGTGGACGCACTGAACACTGAGGCTTCTGTGTAATTTACTCTTAAATATTGTTGCATATACCTCCAAAACATCTCAATTTATTTCAGTTTTAATTTTTAAAGATCATACTTAACAATAAACAAATCAAAATAATCCAAAATTACTTAATAGTAATGTATAATAACGTGTATTAGAAGACTACGCATTATTTCATGGGACCAGATATATGCTTTCTGCTTTTTCTTCCTTATGCTGAAAATCAATGTCCTCTCCATGGAGAATTTCACAAATTTGGGGAAAAAATACAGAACATAATTCAGTAGTTTGGTGAAGAAGTGATTTGTAGAAAACACTGGAACCATTGGTCATAACATCTACAATGTATCTACGTAAGTAAATTTTCCAAGTGAAACTGATAAGTGCTTCACAACAATAAAAGGAAAAATAAATGTACATAAAACCAATAAACTATAAGACTGGCTGTCCAACTATTGTGTATTAATCAGTATCTACAGGGATTCTGTACAAACTGTTGGGGCTATTCTCTGGTAATAGGAGTCTGTAATAACACTTTCTGCGTGCTGACGGTCCATAGGCTGTTTAGAGGGTTAAGCAGCCCCTTAGACCCAGCAAGTCTCTAATGTCTGAGGGCAGACTATTCCAAAGCTTTGGAGCGTATACTGCAAAGGCACAGCCACATTCGCGTGAATGCTTATTCCTAGGGACTACTTTCTGAAAGCCCTTGGTTAGAGGACATCAGTGTCCTAGTATTCAAATATGGGACTAACAGCTCAGATGTATATTTCAGTCCATCACCAGGTTAGCTAACACCAGAATTGTAAACTTTACTCCAAAAGCAACAGGTAGCCAAAGCAATGAAGCCAATACTGGTGTAATATGCTCCCTGACTAAGCTCATAGCCATGTAAATAAGCGTTACAATAATCAAGACATGACAAAAACATGAATATTCTTTCAGTATCCTGAAAGGCAAACACTTCTCAGTTGTAGATTACAGGCAGGCCTGTGTGTCACTTTGTTTGCTATGCAAAACCAACAGTGCCATTTTCTTTAGTTTCTTTTTTTAATGTTTAATTTAGATCACATATATTTCATTTTATACATATCTGCCTTCATTTAATGTAGCAACTGGTTCTATTTGCCACTCATGTGAACAGCTCGGACTTCTTTAGAACAGGCCATTTCACACCAAACCACTGTGAATGCTCAGAATTTTGAAAAATTTGCCAATGTTAAAATAAACAGATATATGTTAGATGTAAATTAACAAATTAACAGGTTAAGTGCCTGAGATGTAACTGTGGCTATGCAGGTTGTTAGGCTTTTGGAAGGTGGCATAGATCAGAGAGTATCTGCACAGAAACGACAGCGCTTATGTATTTGTATGCTATGTATCAGAGGGCTGATATTGGCATTGCCTTACATCATGCCTACACTTTCTCCTCATACAAGATTAAACAAAACCAAAGAAGCTTCTCATCTTCTGACAAACAAATAAATGGCTCTCGGTCCGTGTTCTGCATTTGAGCGAGTTCGCTGAAAGTTTTTTCCGACTGCTGCTGTGATCTGATGCTCGGCGGAAAAAAAAAGCAAAAAAAAAAAAAAAAAAAGCACATGCTCCCATTAGCCTGTGCCACTTGGTGTGTATCCATGAACTGACGGCCTCCCTGTGCCAGAGTGTGAGATTTCAGACAGTGAGGGGAAAAGTAGCACCCACGCACATCAGTGAAGCCCATCTGCCCGTTACGTGTCTGTTAAATCATGTGCTCCGACAGAGGCGAGACGTTTTATTAAACGCCTGAAAGAGCAAAGGACAAGAGAAGTGTCCCTTGCAGCTTAACCGGATGCCTGTTTGTCTTCCATCCGGCAGTTTCTCTCTTATTTCTCTGTCCCTACGTCCATCCGTTTGACCGCATGTGTCGTACATCCCCTCGGCGGACTGGCTAATGTAACCTCTAGGCAGAAGCTAAATGCTAAAATGAATGGTTAGCATTTCCGTTTGTCTCTCTGCCTCTTTTCTGTTTCGGAAAATGAGACACGGCCTCCAGCTGTTCAGCGGAACACCTACACACTTCCCCATATGTCTCCATTTAAACCAGGCGTGGCACAGCGCTCGGCCTCCGAGGAGCGAACCACTCAGCGAAGCCGAGAGATTAGGCCAAACACAGACGTGTTAAATGTGGTGTTCGCTTAGTCCTGGCAATAGAATATTAGACTGTCTTCTTGGCATGCGAGTGTATCGCTTTATCCCCCACCCCTCATCACCACCACCACCACCACCACCACCACCCTCCACCTTCTCCATACTCAGTTTTATTCAGATCCCTGAGTCCAACCTTACGGTATTCAATCATTTTGATTAAAAGACCGATTTCTTATAGAAGTGGGCAGAGTCGGGAGCCGGAGAGCCAATGACATTTGAGGATTCATATATTTTCATAAACTTTTAACAATGTCAATGAGACATGTCTTCAATCTTGGCTGCGCAACAGCGGGGCACTCAATCTTTCTTTGGCTTTCGACAGAAAATTTGAATACGAGCATAGGGTTATTAATGTGACAGTTCATATGGAGAGCTTCGCGGGGATTCACCAGCTTTTTATTATTTCTCCCTTTCTCTCTCCCACTCGCACGCTCTCCTTCTCTTTGTGAAAGAATGGAAAGTTTTCTGACGTACAAAAAAAAAGAACAAAAAAAAAAAAAAAAAAAAAAAAAGTGACAAGTCGGTCACATCCAAGCTTGGACATTTTCAAGCTCAGCTTGGCTTAAGGCATACATTTAAATTAGCTTCTAATTCTTCTGTCACCGCCGTCCAGGACAAACCTAGAATGTTAATTTTGGTTGTAGATATTACTCTGCCCACATGGTTACACTGCTCTAACAAATAAAGGAACAGGGGCCTGGTTTATTAATGTATACCATTTGATTACATAGTGTTTCTGTAACCTAATATTGCTGAATTTTGGGTTCTGCTTGAGCACCGTTTTCATTTGGACAGTTAGCGGCAAAGAACCAGTGCTAGGTGGTTGGCGGTGTAAGCGAAAAAAAAACTCATCTTTTAGTCTCTGTCTCTGTGAATCTGCAGGAAAGTCAGAGCAAAATGGAAGTTCCTTCATGGCTCATGCTCAAATCGTGAGGACAGAATAGCTTAATAGTACAGTAACGGTACCTGATTTCTGGACAGTGCTGAAAGAGCATTAGGAGAAGTACAGAGTAATTACCAGTGGCAAACTGGGACTATTAGACCTTGGTCATTAGTTCAGACCTCTGAACTGTCAAAAGTCAGTCGAAAAAAGAGCTGTACAAAAATGCTAATTTCTGCTAGCACCTCTATGGGCCCACTATGGCCCCCTATTGTGCCATATTGTTAAAATAACTTGTACTCTGGATTAAGAACAAACATTTAAAGCTGCCCCATAATGGAAAGCTGTATTTATCTTAAAATGGTTGAATCAGGAGAGTTCTTTACACTGATGAATAAAAAGTGCCACTGTCTACAGAAGGGGAACCCATCAAGCCCAAAAGGTTAGGGAAGTTGTTCTTGTTACAATGCTAAAAAACAATGCTGTGTGAGCCATTGCAGTGCCTTGCTGTAATCCAGCCAATCAGAGCGGAGTAAAGCGCATCACATTACTTACAAACCTCACTTCATTCTCAGGTATAATCATGACCTGACCACAGTAACAGAGCAATACTAAACTATTGAACGTCTGCTGCCACTGTTCTGCGAAACCTGACCTCATGAGTCCTGGTCAGGCTCGCATTCATAGTCAGTGCTGTATTGCAGGCTACCGGAAGCCCTAGAGTGATATGATTGGGTAACTCCTCGTCAGTTTCTAATTGATAGTGTTGGTGGTTACTCTGAAGCCCTAAAACTTCAGCGAAGTCCAAACCAACAGGAGAGCTCGCTTGGCCTAGATAACAAAGGAACAAAAGGCACTAAATCAAATAACTTGTCACAAATGCAACTCTTTTGTTGCCTTAGAAGATGCTGAGGGTTTCCCACTGGTAATTACCTTGCAGGAGAATGTAAAGAATAATTAGAGACTGACATATACTGTACCTTCCTGCATCTAGCGTAAAAGCTTTAGTATTGAGCAAAGCTGGGTGCAGATGTAGCCTAGCAGCCCATGCTGGGGGCCCTGCTGGGCTGGAGCCATGGCAAACAGCAGCGCTGGGTCAACACTCGCGCCCGGACCCTATGGAGCCGTGTTGCTCATGTGGACATGGAGAGTAATGAGAGAGGTCACTTCTCGCAGACCCTCCAGCTGATGCATACGCATGGGCCCCATTCAGTTGAAGCACTTGCAGGAGCACGGAAAGCACTAGGCCCGTCCGTCGTTGTTACACCACTGGAGGTACCAGTGTGGACACGGCGGGGTTAGTCACATCAGATTCATCAAACTAACACTGTTTTTGTTTCCCTATCTCTTTTTTTATCATCCTCTAGTGGTTATGGCAGGTAGACACTCACACTGTTATTGCTACACTGTGACACTAGCATCACGCTGATGTAGGGCTTGCCCAGGTGCCAGAAGCCCTGGAGCTCCAGATGACCACGTCCTCAGAGACTGAGATTAGGTGACTGTCAGCAAAGCACATCAATCCCCCTCCGAGAAGCCCTCTGAGTTGATCCATCTTCCTTTCCCTCGCCAACCCCTTCCTCCTTCCCTCTTCCTCATCTTCCTCTCCTAGGTGCGATACCACCTATTCAGCAACTTTCTTTTTTTATCGCTTTGTTGTTGTTGTTGTTTGCCTTCTGCTTCCTCCTGGGCAGTCTCTTTCTTCATCTACCCACCCTCCACCACCATCACCACCACCACCACTACCACTACCACTACCTCTTCCCTTCCTCCTCCTTCCCTCTCCCTCTCTCTCTCTCTCTCTCTCTGGTGCTATATCAGTGCTTCCTTGTCATAAGAATGAATTGAATTTGTCCCCTTTAGTGCAAACAACAATAGACGGAGTGGAGGGGGGGACCTGCTGGAAAACAAATCGGCCCGCCGTCCCTTTTGGGGATGGGTGAGGGGAAGGGGGGGGCCTAGGGTTGTGTGGAGGGAGAGAGAACAAGAGAGAGACACAGAGGGATGAGGCCGAGGGTAGAGGCGGCTCCGTGGCAGATGAGGAACAGGTCGGACGGCGGAGTGGCGGCCGCGCTCGTTTATTAACATGCCATCTTCATAGCGGCGGCTGAAAGCAAAGGTGCTGTGCGAATGATGCAGACAAATGATGTTAATAATAATAGCTCGCCCTGTGGCGAGAGAGGGGGGACCTGGAGCCGGCCGAGCAGAAGCTTGCACCTGATACTCCCTCTCGCTCCCCCTTATCCCCCCTCTTCCCCCTTAGCCTCCCTGTATCTCTCCATATTCCCATCCTCTTTTCCCAGCTACGAAAGAAGACTGGGAGAAGTAAGATTGAAGGGCTAGTGGTGAAGGACCCGGTGTAAGGAAAGTATTTTAATATATTTTTTATTATATTTCTGTATATTTCCTTATACTTTATACAATGATGTTTCATTGTGGGGGATATATTATTGCTGACACACAAAAACGCCCACAAATCTCCAAAATGGCAACTTAACTTTCAATGGAGGTGAATGTAAAAAAAATAATGTAAAAGTAATTTTGGAACATTTCTATTGGTCCAAAAAAATTCATCATGACATTTTGACATAATGTAAAGAACAGTTCCCAGATTGAACTTATGTCAAAAAGTGAAAAAGGGCAAAAATGGAAGTACTGTACAGCTATTGTGCCACTCACTTTTAGAAACCGTCCACTACTGTGTATGTCAATATTTAATATAATGAGTATGTCATTATATTAAATATTAAATACACATTTTCTTGGGAACTGGGAATTTCAGCCCAAAAAGAACTGAAAAGGAAAGGGGTTTGCAAGTGGCACAACCATCTAACTGTTTGCCCCATTATCGGGAGAAGGTTGATCCCTCATCCGTGTCATCCGTGGCCTGAAGTGCCAGATATAGGATTTCTGTTAAGCAGGGTTCCCAATTTTGGGCCTTTTGTTAGTGGTTGGTAGAAGACCAAAAAAGAAAATAGCAAGTGGCGCAACTATCTAACTGTTGGCCCCATTATTGGGAGAGGTTGAATCTCTGGTGGTGCCACAGTCATACGTGGCCTGGAGTTTTGGAGTTCTGTTAAGCATGTTTTTTTTTTGGCTTTCCCTGTCGCCCTCCTGCTAATAAGTCAGCATTCAGATTCTCCTCTCCTCACCAAGGCCTCAGCATCCTCAACCTAGAGATAATGTTATAAATCGCATCACTAAAGCCATTGTTTTTCCATCTGATGTCAGTGAACGAAGCCATCCATCACCCAGATTCAGCTGAAAGTTTCGCAGCTCTTCTCAGATATCCTGGCCCCTGCTCCATTAGGCCGGGCCAGTAGAGCATCCGTCCCGTCCCGCGCCAGGTTTCTGAGAAGAGCTTCTTTTCTCGTCACTCCATCACGCCTCTGGAGACGCGCCCATTCTTCACCTTTAGCCCTGTTTAGCATTCACATTCGTTACGTCCCGTTTTGGCAGAGGCGACCTGGCCGCTGGCGCCTAGCTGCCTCGGCCTCCTCCATTGATTTGATATGATATTTCATAGCTGGGCTGGAGCAGCCGGCTCGGCGACGGGGCGAGGCCTACTATGCGCTGCATAGGGACCTGCGCAAGACCTTATGTGTCAGGGTCACACCATCACACCATGGCTCCTCGCGTCCAGTAAAGCGTACCTGTGAAGATGTCAGCTCACAAATGGGTTACATGCAACATTTACCATATTGATTATCTGACTTATGGAGCTGCATCTTTAACACACTGCTTACATATCATAGAACAGTGTGGACACCCAAAGCACTGCAAACAGGGGCACTGCCAGGGATTTTGGGCCCCATGAAAGATATTACCCACAAATCATCCATAATTCCCCCCACCCTTTACAGTGCCCTTGATTGCAAAGGCTCAGGTTCTTTTTGACAAGGTCTTGGATTGATTAGCATTGATTAGACATGTCACCAAGTGTAATTAGTAACTTTCAGCTCAAATTTCCAAGCTTAGATAATTTTCTTACTCTTCAAACCCTTTGAGCTAAAACTGCTCATATGCTGGTAAGACAGGCAAGTCAAAACTGCGACAAAATACGACTGCCAGGAACCTGCAGGAAAGTTTAGCTTGTGGTGCACTGTTCCACTGTGCAGCATTGCTTGCCCAAATGTGATCTTTATGGAACAGTCATGAAGGAAACCTTACATGTACCCATCATAAAACACAGTGGCTGTGATCAGCTACGCCCTTATTAGTATTGTGCAGCATAGGGAGGGACTATTTGGTGAATCTGGACACTTCCTCATGAATAAAACGCATCAGTACCAGATACATCAACAAGAGTGTCTGAGCCATGTTTAAAGCTCTGTACATACACAAACTGACTTTTGAATTGAAGTTTGTAAAAGCACTGTGCTGTTTCTACGATGCTACGATATTTACTTTAAATTACGATTGCATTGTGGGAGATTGTGGTGCCCTCCACTTTCCGTTTTGGACACTCCAAGAAAACTGGCTGACAATCATTATTGTCCTAAAAAGTAGATAGGGATCCATTTCCTTTTATAGTGGACTCTTGGGGAAAAAAAACTCTACTTTTATTGGCTGTTTTCATCATCCTCTTTTCAACATTTGTGCTACATTGGTCCTTTCATTGTCCAGCCAGCACAGTGTACACTTTGCTAGCTAAAGAGATTCTAGCGGGGTCTGTTAGAGTGTTAGAGTTAGCTTTTAGTCTAGCACCTGGCCAGCTCCCACCTAGCTTCATCTGCTTCCTCGGCTCACTCTCCACAGCCAGCTGACATGCCCACAGCGATATCCACGGTGTCACCTGCTGCAGTCAGCTTTGGATAGTGTTAGCTTTTAGCCTATTTAGTGGCGATTTCAAATTCTCCTGAAGTAGCCGTTGCGTTTAGCCTTTGAAAGCGTAAATAAATAAGGAGCCTAATTTGGCCACAGCCTGTGTTTACACCATGCTACAAAACATCTAGACAAGCCAGACAAGGTTGTACCTTGTATGTTGTACGACTGTTGAAGACAAAATAGATCTCAATCAGCACTTTGGTACTTTTGGAGGAAAGAAATGTAATTTCTTGTAAAGAACTCCTTGCCAACTGTGAAGCATGTATGTTTCATGCTTTGGGGTTGTGTTGCTTCCAGTGGCATTGTCAGTGGCAATACTGAAGCTGAAAAGAGGATGACTTCTACAGCAGGATAATGACCTAAAGTATACCTCAAACCAGCAATGGACTGTCTGAAGAGACAAACTGAAGATGTTGGAATGGCCCTTCCATTCCACCGACCTAAACATTTATGGATTGCGCTGCAAGACGATCAAGAATATTTCAGAGCTAGAGGCCTTCTGCAAACTACAGGAATTTAAAGATTCTTAGCCACCTTCAAAAAGCGTCTCCAAGCTGCTAAAGGGGTGAGACCAGGTACTGACTTTTTGTACAGGTCACATTGAGGATCTTGATTTTACACTTTATTATATTATGTCATATTATATTATTCACCAGATATAAACTGGTAATCTCAAATCTAAATGAATGATTATGAAAGTGAGAAACTTTTTTTTCTTTTTTCTTCATCTGAAACTTGTTTTTTTTATATTATTTATTACTGATGTGTCCTCCTGTCGAAGGTATATCGGCCATGGCTTCCTCCCTTAAGCAGTCAAGCTCGTGCCTGATCCACATGCAGATGCTCTGTTCCCTTTTGCTTCCTTTTCCCTCCTTCGAAACCTCTGGGTAAACATTTATTTGTTCTTTTTTCCTCGTTGCCGCATAATCCGCAGGTCAAGTGTAGTTGCAGGCTATTATACATCATTAGAGTGAGTAAAACTCAAGCAGGAGAGAGAGCATGATGGAGGTTTTTCACTTGTAGCCGCTCGGACAATCCATTTGTCATCCTGGCCCGTCTGTAAAGGCAGAAATTAGCTTTGGCAGGCCTGGAATAATGTATGGCCCCGGACGCTGAAATTAACCAATGAATCACCCCATTTTGGCTGATTAGGGCCAATATATTCTCTCTCTCTCGTGACACATTTATAGTGAAACTGTGTAGTTTATTTAAAAAGTTTGCCCCGGTCGCTTGGCCTCCCTTTCTTGGATGTGTGTGTGATGGGCATGACAGCTGCAGTGTGTGTTATTGTTCAGGGATATTTGTGTGAGAGAAAAAGAGTGTGTGTGTGTGTGTGTGTGAGAGAGAGAGTTGGGTAGGGGAGGGGGGTTGCTGGGGATAGTAGGATTTGTTGTCAGAAAGAGGGATTATTTATAGATTCATTTACTTCCATTACTCCAGGAGTCAGGACAACATGAGTTGTTAGGCCTCCGGAAAATATTTTGTTATAGGAACATAACTCTGCTTTTTAGCCTTCAGCACAGTCCAGAGTGATGTGCTGAGAGTGAGCGAGAGAGAGAGAGAGAGAGAGAGAGAGAGAGAGAGAGAGAGAGAGAGAGAGCACACACATTGTCGCATTGTGCCAGAGGCTGCTAGTGTTCTTTAGCTTGTCAATAACAAATAAATTTATTACTGATTTGATTGGATCACAAGGAGAAAATGGCCCTTTAGTATGACACATTTCTCTCATTCCGAGCACTCTGAGAGGGGAGGTGGAGCGAGGGAGGGAGGGGCTGATCCAGTCTGCCATTTCTTCTTGAGGTCAGGATGCCTTGCTAGCTTCACCCTTTTTGGCTTTAATTGTTAGATACTGGAAGTCATGTACAATTCTTAAAAAAATAAATGGGCTCCAAAAGGTTCTTTGAGGGACACCATGGAAGAGCCATTAAAAAACAACAACAACAAAAAAAAACGTGCGAGTGAAAAACCTTTAAGAGGGCTAAAGAACCTTCACTTAATGTTAGGTTCTTCTCACTCACATTTTTTTAGAACCAAACGTGGTATCCCTCAAAGATCCATTTGAAGCCCCATTGAGTATAGGGAAGAAAAACTGTTGTCTTTTTGCTGACAATACTGTAAAAGGTAAAAGAAATAAGTATCCAAGGCCTGTCTTAAAAGCATCAATCCAAGAGGATGGAAAAGTAATAAAAAATATGCTAATCATTATGTAAATCGTATCAATTACTTCATAGAAATGGTCAGGAAATGAATCATCATTAAAATGACTGTTTCGAGCTCACAGACACTCTAATTGGACAATTTCTAACAAGGTCTACTATCTAAGCTGACATCTTTTCACACAAGGTCCCTCTAAAAATCCAGGCCCTCAGTGACTTGTTGACCAACATTTGGCCAAATTTCCCAAAATATCTGCAGCATGTTAATATATACATCTCATCTCAGATAAGGGCATATCTAAGCCTTCTCCTGAAAATGAGCACATGTGGCAGGTTCGACTGTCAATAAAATAAGTTTGTCATTTCTACACAAACAAATTTAGGAAAAACTAAACTGTAACTAAAATGTGAATGTGGACCCCCCCCCCAATGTACCTTAAAACTCTGAATTTGAATTTGCTAGCACAACATTGCGATTTCAGCAACAATTATTGTAATGGGCTAAAGAGACCTTCACTTGATATAAGGTTATTCTCACTCACATTGTTTGGAACCAAAAGAAGTTCTTCTATGGCATCCCTCAAAGAATTCACATCAAATATATTGTATTTGTATAAGGCTTTTTATAACTGCCGTTCTCACAAAGCAGCTTTACAGAATCAGTAATCAGTAAGAAGACAAGAAATCAACAACATAAGAAGACATGAAAACCTAAGACCCCCAGTGAGCAGCCAAAGACAACAGTAGCAGGGAAAACTCCCTCAGAGCTGGAGGAAGAAACCTTGTGAGGAACCAAGACTCACAAGGGGAACCCATCCTCCTCTGATCAGAAGTATTTATACATTATTGATAAGTCACCAAACCACCACATAAGACTGTTCTTCTGTTCAGGAGTGCAACATAAACATTATAACACAATATGACAATCACAGTAAGCATGGTGTGGTATAACATAATATAATCATAGTAGTGATGTAGAACCATTTATTGCTCCATTATTTTTACAAAACCAGACACACATCACATCAATGCTCTACATATTTATTGCATTTTACTATTAGTACAGTAACTTATTTTGGACCTGAATCACCCAGCCTTCATGCACACATTTGTAAATATATATGTATATTTTT
This sequence comes from Salminus brasiliensis, assembly GCF_030463535.1. Classification (NCBI taxonomy): domain Eukaryota; kingdom Metazoa; phylum Chordata; class Actinopteri; order Characiformes; family Bryconidae; genus Salminus; species Salminus brasiliensis. The sequence goes on from NC_132880.1 coordinate 8,048,513, forward strand.
GTTTTTATTGTCTTTGTACTTATTTTCTATGCAAGCTGTCTCCTGTAAAAGAGACAAACCTGTAAAAGGTACAAGTATCCAAGGCCTGTCTTAATGTCTTTTAAGATTTTAACCCAAAGCATCAATCAAGAGGACAGAAAAGTGATACAAAATATGCAAAATCGTATAAAATACTGCATTGAAATAGTCAAGAAAGCAACAATTAGCTGGATAAACAAAATCTACTCATTTTACATGTACATCTGGCTTTCATCACATTTATAGATTCTTCACCAACCCAGAAGGTCCACATACACCCCCCCCCCCCACCCACCCACCCGCTCTTCTATGATCATCCAATGAGAGCAGTGGTCACCCAGATTAACACCCAGAAAATGACCTTTTCTTCACAGAGGAGTAAATGGCAAATGTGAAGAGTGAATTAAGGTGTTATTTGTTTTATACTCTTCACGGTTGCATTTTTAAAGAGCACAGGGAACAATGTGCTCAACAAAGCAGAAAAAAAATGGAAGCTACCGTATTCCTCCCTACTGCCTTCCTCCCTACCGCCTTCCACCCTCCATAAAGAGAAAGATTACTGGCAATCACTAAAAACTCTCAAACTCGAGTACTTCTCAAAATATTACAAAGCTGTACAGCCTGGTATTCCCTAAAGCCATATGAACTACATGTAGTTTCATTTATTACACATATGAGGATACGGCAGACACCTGTGTGCTCAGCGTTGCAACATTCGGAGAAGAAAGGCAGAGCTGTGAACTATAAAGGGGGGGTGGGAAGGAGGGGGGAGAAGAAACATTTGCTGCAGTGGAGGAGCAGGGATTTGAGCTCAGCTTATCCGGGGAGCATTCTGAAAGGGCTTTTAATAACCAGCGTCGGCCAGCAATTAGAGAAAGAGAGAGTGTGTAAATTGATTAATGAGAGAGAGAGAAAGACGAATGCTAATTCAGGCCTGTAGGAAATCGATGCCGCTGGAACGGAGCGCGGAAACAAAGGGGGCCTTGAAGTGCACTGCCGAAGACACTGCAGTAATTTCATTTTGATCATGAAACAATGATACGGCGAGCTCGCCATTTGTATGTTTCTCCTGCGATTATATTAAGCACAATGGTACTTTGTGGAGATCACGTCAGAATCCCCAAATCTAATAGAATGCCGTCAGTTCATAAACGCAGTATCAACGCCGTCCGGCCCCATTGAAATTGCGGTGAGGGTCATTCGGCGCATATATTATTCCTTTTGAAGCTTCTGTGTAATTAGCGAAAAGCAAAAGGAAGGAAGACAAAATGGCTTCCCGTTTGAATCCCTTTTTTTCTCCCCAGTGCATGTGCTCGTTTGTGCAAGACACATATTTCACAGGGCCTAATATGTCTGAGTGTGTCCACAAAGACACACTGAAGACTGTACTGTAAATGGCTCCAGTTGCTTAAGAATACCTATAGATTTTTTTTTTTTTTTCCACAATGCTTACTTGAATTTCCTCAAGTGGAGAAAATTCAGGACTGTTACTACTCTCCCTAGGAGTGGGTATTCGGTTAGGATTAATCCAGGAGCACAATGGGCGAACCTGAAAGAGCAGTGAAAGAACTCAAGGGTAACAGCCGACAAAAGGAACACTACACACCAACACCCAAAACCTTTTCCCAACTGTGAAGCATAGAGAAGATAGCATCATGGTTTGGGGCTGTTTTGCTGCCTCAAAGACTAGACACCTTGTGATCACTGTGGGAATAATAAATGCAAAGTGGAAGGATTATACAGGAGAATGTAGGAGCAGGAGTCCATGATCTCAAGCTGTAGAGGCATTGGGTAGTGCAACAAGACAATGACCCAAACCACACAAGTAAATCAACTTAAAAACGTAATGGCACTAACCCTATCAAGATGCTGTGGCCTGACATAAAAATGGTTGCACACAGAACATTTCCCAGAAATACTGATGAACTGAACCACATTTGAAGGAGATGCTTGCTATTATTAAAACAATTGGTTCACTTTTTCTAGCCTGCTCTTTGGATGCTTACTTAATGTGCGTCATACTCAATAAAAAGACATGAAAAGTACAACTGTTTGTGGGAAGTTTGGTGAGATTGTGTTTGTCTGTAATTGTGACTTCGACAACGATTAGTCCACATTTTATTCAGTGCAGAAATCCAGGTAATTCACAAAATATTTCTTAAGTCAGTCAGAGGCCTGGTTGGCCTGGTGCTTGAGAAAGCAAAAAAAAATTTTTTAAAGCAGCGAAAGTCATTTGTTGGTCAGTCAATCACTCTCTATTCTACTTACTACCCTGCTGAGAAGTTGGCAAGCTAAGTATTTGCCAGTAGCTGGTTTCAGGTCGTCTATGCCAGTCATTGATGGTCAGGGTGGCTGACAATCTGGACATGCAGCTAGACTAGGACTATGGTAGTCCACCAGCAGCTTAGCTTAGCTCACCTGCATGAAATGTTTTTTAATGGTTTAATAGTCTAGCTGTACTACCGCCATGATTGACTTGGTCAATGTGGTTGCCCAGCTTGTTCATACTTCATACAGTAAATGGTGCTGGTCAACCAGCTAAGATGGTCTACCAACCACATTACTGAACTTGGTTGGGGGAATATGTCTTAGTCAAGATTTTACATGATTATGAAGAATCAACTAATGTTGCCTTAGCATTTCTGCATAGGTAGCACCACCCTTGTGATACAGGTAGGGTCAGTAAGTTGCATTATGTGTCTCAAACATATGTAACAAATAGACGCCCACATTATATATGCAGCAAAGGTCTGGATTTAATGTAATAGATAACCAGAGTTTTATTACCTACATTTATTAAGTTGCCAGATGCCCCTGTCCACTATGTGGTCCAGGTCCTAGGACCCCACCAGGGTTCAAAGACTGGAATAAATAAATACATTTAATGTATAATATACAGTATGCGTTTTAAGAACTATACACATAGCGAGTTACTGTGTACAGGATCAAGTTGTAGATTCACTCTCCTCATACGTCCTTGCTGTAAATAGGTCTGCAGTAATGGACTCCAGGCAGCAAGGCCAACAGTTAGCGGTTCCCCGTTCGAGTGTGTTAGCGTGCCGTCCTAAGCGCTGTCACTCAGATTTACCTGCAGTCATGACGGAGTGAAACGTGGCTCTGAGGCATGGCTTATCCCGCGCTTATATTTACTTAATGCAAATCGGCCATGTCGTGCATGGCTTTTGGTGATTATGATAAATCAGATTATCTCCTCCATCTTGTCACACTGCCTGATGGGGAATTAAAGGTGAGAAATGTGTGAAGAAATGGATTTAAAGGGGTGGAAATGATAAAGAATGGCGATGCCCCCACTCCTTTTCCCTCATTGAGCTCTTGCATGCGCTTTGATTAGTGTGAACAATGGCGCATCTCTGCGCGTAATAGCTGAATATGCGACGAGTGTTATATTTTGCTGTTTCTCATTATTGAGCAATTGTCTCGCAGTCAGGAATCTCTTTGTAGGGAGGAGGAGTGTGGATGATAGCTCGTCTCCCAAATCCCTTTGTGACCTAACATGGTGTTCAACGGTATGTTTTGACAGTTTGGCAAAGGACCCTGCCTCTGATCACTGCAGCGTTATATCCTCAATCCTAAACAGTCAAGGCCTATGACGTTTCCCAGACATTCTCTTGTAATATATTTGCCATCCCAGTGCACCAGCAAGCCCCACTCCAGCTCAACACATCAAACCGGCCCGTAGGCCTTGTCGGCTCTAGGTGCCTTCGAGGCCTGCGTTCGTTTTTATTGAGCGCTACAGAGCGAGACTGCTGATCTAGGATCGCTTTCGATTTGCACGTCTTCGCATTCGGCAGAACACTGAAGATAAAACTGATCCAAATCAGCACTTTTACTTGGACATGGACACGTTTAATTCTTTCTCAGGTGATTTATGCTTATTTCTAGAAGTCCAGTTCTAGAATGGGGGTCTTGTGCAGCTTTAGTTGTACGTCTTTTGCAGAACAGTACAGGGTGATCGGCAAGCTACAAATTCAGACACTATCAGATAATGGATTCAGTGTTTTTGCTCCAGTTAATGCTAACTCAGAACCCATAATGATTTATGACATCGCAAACAAACACCAACTAAATCTGCACCAACTAAAACTAACTGTGGGCATGGTGTTATGTTGCAGTTAGCGTATTATTCACTGCTATTTTTTTTTGGGGGGGGGGGGTGACATGAAGTCAAAACTATTGAAAAACCCACTTAAGTAAAACGAAGCTGCAAAATAGGTCAATTCCAACCCCCTAACAGTCTTGGCTCATTTTGCTTACATCCCAAAAATGTACATGCACCCATCCGACTAGCTGGCTAGAGGCTAAACGGCTACATCAGGATAATATGGAAGTAAGATTAAAAAGGTTTAAAACTAAAGCTAGCTGACCAGGTGAAGCACCACTCTATGAGGTGATTCCCATGTTGCAGGGAAGCCAATACTGTTTGCTAGGCTCCTCCAGGGCAAGAGCCAGAGATCCTGCCAGCAACAGTGAGAGAGTGGCTAAAAGGTTAAGAGTTAATGCTAGACTGAGCACACAGTGGAGAAGAACCGACCAGATATAATCTCTTAAGCTAGCTAACCAGAGTGGACAGCAACACTATCCACTAAGACTCGTGAATAATAACAGGCTTGTAAACAGGCTTGTAAAATTTATTCCAAGCATTTTGCCCCAACCTAAGTCACTCGGTTTATTTATACACCCAGGAACGACTTAAACTATCCAGCAGATGCATCCTTTGGCACATTTAAGATGGAATGGATAATTGCAGAATTCCTTCATTTTTTATTTGGTTTGACCAGGTAGACCAGCTAAATCTTGCTCTATCTAGGGTGGGTAGATGGCACTCTTTCCCCACATCGCTTTGCTAAGGTGCTGGCCGTCGGTGGCGTCTGCGAGGTGGTGCGGTGAAGCCGATATGCAGCACTTTTGGTCCAGGTACGTTGGTTGCCCGGTGATGTTGCATCGGCTAGGGTCATGGGGGATTGTGTGCGATGGTGGGAGGGTATGTACGGGTTGGGTTATTGGCGGTCCAAGTTGGTCAAGAAAAGTCAAGAAAGAAAATATGATTTGTTGCAATTGTCTGGTCTTAAGAGTCTTTTTAATCTTGAGACTTTAGGCATGTGGTTCATAAAATGGTGAACCTTACAGCCTGTATAAACTTAGGTAACCAATGTAGCTACCTTAGCCTCACAGCACCAGTGCAAAGCTAAAGACATAACCATATCTTGGTTTGTTGGCTGTATTTGACTTTTAAGACACATGCTAAGTATTTTTGGGAAACGGTACACACCTTTACTTGTGTTTTGAGATAAAAGGCAGTCTGATCAGCCATGGGTGGTAGTCAGTTACCCCGGTGCTATTCTTTGTGGAGGAGCCACAGCCCAGCAGAGCTTACATAACTTCTCGAGATTGTCTTTGGCAAGCGCCTCCGCCGAGGCATCAATCCGTCCATCTGGGTAAAATCAGCAGCCAACTCTAGTGCAGCTAAATATTTACTCTGTCAAATCCACATGGCCACGCAGATGAAAAGAGGCATTCATCAGGAATTCTGCTGCTTGTCAGCTTAAGGACGAACAGTAGAGCCAAAACCTCCCACCAAGACACCGGGTGCTGCAGCAACACTTCTATATTTAGCCACAACTGGGCGATAAATATCTGCGTATTGCTTCTTCTAGGTAAATAGAGGATAAATATTGGCAAGGTGATTCAGAGGTAATGTAAACAACGTTTCTGAGGGGAGACTGTTTGGAAGGGACGCGCGAGGACACCATGATGATGAGCTTGCCTTGTGATGATTTCTCGCTCACAGTCAATGTTTGCGTTCGAGGCAGGTCTGAGTCTTGGGTTTTAAGCTTTTCATCACATGACTTTCCCTGCTCCCTACTCAGGCTCCAAATGGAACTACTCTTAGGGCATGATGGATGGGTGGCCTGATGGATGCTTGCATGGATGAATGGCGGAATGGCAGGATTGATGGGCCTTTGGCCTAAATGTTCCCTAGCAGATCTACATGGATGTTAAAAGAAACCATTTATGGAAATGCTTAGCACTACTTGCTTTATTTGTATTTGTTTATTTATTTAAATGGGACAGAACTGTACAATACTGTGTATAGTACACGGCATACGTTGCAGGATACTGTATATTTTACTATACGGAAGTATGATAAGCTCTAAACGTATTTGACAGGAATAATCGATGGTCAACAAGTACAAGACAAATAAGAAAATGAAGGGGATAAAGCAATGAACACTGAAGCTGACTGCAAGCACTTATTATGTTCAAATCAAGGCACAATTTGTGCATGCAGCTTCTCACACATGCACATCTAACCCTAAAGTAGAGCTAGTGCCATTCTGTTGGTAAATATTCTATTAGCTTGTTTTTAAGGCTCCATTAAAGCTGCCCTGTCTTCTACCCCATTTAGAAGAAGTCTCCTAAGCTTGGTGTGTTGGGCTTCGTAGTGTGGTTTCTCTTAGCAATAATTTCAATAACTCTTTCCTTTGAAATGAAATGTGGTTTTGATCTGGGACAGACTGAGGATGGAACATACATCTTTAATAGAACCAAAAACAAGAATTTGGTGTACAGCTTCTTATTCATTTCAACACAAAGTCAAAATTGTGCATAAAGTTTAAAAATATACATACATCACACTTGGGCTTCAATTTTAGCGATCTTTAGGCAAGTCTATGCAGCTTGATTTAGGGCATGTCAGCGTGTCTTTACTATTGTAACAAGAGAAAAATTACGCCTTGCGTGGCTCGAAGTGCGCAAAAGGCATATACTAAGTCTCTTAAGTAATCGCGGGTGTGTTTGGGGTGTAACATGCAATAAACCAATCAGCAGGTCTCTTGCCATGAAACTACCCCTTTTATGGTGTGTGCTTGGTGAGATTGGTGACTGTCGGGCTTGAACTCCTAACTGGAAATGGGAGCCCAGTGTACTTCCACTGCACCACCACGGCTGTGAGAGGTGGCAGTATAAACACTGTTCGGAAGCAATGTAAAAAAAAAGGGCGGGAAAACAAACAAAGGAAAAACCAGGATTGATGTTTACTCAAACAAACAACAACTCAAATGCTTTTCTCTTTTTACTTCAGCTTTTCCTCACTGTTCACACCTTGAACTGTTTTCTTTTTTAACTTCAGCTTTTCCTCACTGTTCACACCTTGAACTGTTTTCTCTTTTAACTTCAGCTTTTCTTCACTGTTCACAACTTAAACCCACTGTTACCGTTCGCCCCTCTACAAAGGTGTGACAGGGGATTGTGTTTGTCTGGGTGTTTTTATACCGTGCCACACAGGTGGGTCTGGTCAGCGTTGATTACCGCTGGGGATTCTGGGGCTTGGAGTTCTTTGCTCCAACCCCATCAGCTTTCATACTTTGCTGGCCCGGCCCCCTGCTGGTGGCTGACGGTACACGCTGCCTGCTCACACCTGTGTGCTTAACAAGCGGGGGTGTACTCGCGTTGGGCACATGCCTTTGTTGACAATTCTCTGACAAGATAGCAATGACTGTTGACGTCTGCCTAGATTGTTTTTAGTCTGTGGCGCTCCTGTGTTTTCTGTTGCCAAGATAGCAATACTCTTGAACAACCCTTTTCTCTGAGTTGTGTGGGGTGTTCTTCTGTCTATATGGTGTATTTTTGTAGACAGGAGTACTGGTTAATGAGAGACTGGAGCTTCCAGTTGTTTTATTACATCAGTTGAGACACGTTCCCTGCACTTAGGTGATCTCCATTTCACTTATTGTCTGGACCTTTGTTGAATTAGGTCAATCACTTTAAAGGGGGCTAAATATTTATACAGTTACGTATTTATCATTAAATATTTACTTTAATTTTTTGGTAAATAATCATCAAAAATGCCCAATTATATTTATGATTCCATTTCTAAAAGCAATATAAGGGAAAAATACAGACAAAAGAACTGCATCCGCAAATTAAACTCATGATGCTGCTGCTATTCTCAGACCCACCCCAGAGTCCAGACCTCAACATCATTGAATGTGGGGGGTTACAGAAACTGCTTTTAACTGCTTCTGACTTCTAAGACTGAACTGTAGAGGTGTGGAATAATCTCCTGCAAACAAGCAACTGCAAGCAAAGCACAAAAGCCCAAATAAAGCACTGGATACACCCAAAAGTGATGAGTTCAAAAAGAACGAACCCAATTTCTGTCATTTTTTGGGCAACACCTCACCCTAGGTCGCTATATAAAAACATGTTCAAGGTTAAACTAACCCAGACTAACTATTACCTAACTACATCAAAACTACCCAGAAATTACTGTGGAAATTACCCAGCAAAAGGACCCTAAAGGCTCATGAGGAGCAATGGCCTTGCTAACCTTTAGGGCACGGCTGAACTATACATAGTAATGAAAAACTATACGTCCAAAATTCCCCCCTTAATGTGCATAAGGCTACTTTTCTTAATACTTTTAGACACTCATGCCACATACCTTAGACTACTGCCTTTCAGGTCTGGATGTTATTACTCACTGCCCTTCATCTGTCAGCTCTTCCAGCTTTACATCTCATAAGCGTGCACGGAAAGGAATAAAAAAAATTGGGAACTTTGTGGCTAATTACACCAGATAATTTAATTTTGATTAATAATTAACGTCTCTTTTCCTAACTAAATATCCATAATTAATCAACAAATCATAAAGAGAGAGAGGACTAATTAGCTCCCGGACCCAAACCTGACCAGTTAATCCATATCGTAGAGTTGACACTGCTAATTGCGGGAGTAATCAGCGCTCCACCCTGTGGGATTTGATGGAGGGGATTGTAAATGGGAGGGAGCGTGTGCCTCCATGATGGCTCCATTTGTTACCACGGAGGAGTGTCATCACGGTGACAACGGGGGGAGTGGGAGTAGAAAGAGTCTTCATGTTGAGGTTCTGCCCCCACCCACCTAGCCTGTTGTGTGTGCATAGAGGAGCTTGTTGTTTTTAATAACTGAAGGTATTTTCTGAATCTTCTCCCCCCACACACACACATATTTTCACAGGATGGTGAAATGAATCTGAGTGTGTGCTGAAAGGCAAAAGCACAGTTGGGAGAATTGGCGAAGAAGAAAATCTGTAATGATCTGTGTTATGCACAGATAAAGTTATGTGTTGGGTGAACCTCCTACAGAGAAATCTAGCAAATACTGGTCAGGTGCAGCAAACTATGCTAACCGACTAACACAATCAGTGACTGACAAACCCGCTGCAAGCCAAATTCTGTGTTTATGGGTTCATAATTTCATTATCAAGAAGAAACACATGTTGTAGGCCGCACCACACATAAGAGGGATAAAAAACGCTGAAAGCATGATGCCCCCCTGGCCAAACAACACTGACATGTTTAGAGTATGTGGGTGTCTAAGATGATTAGACCTTAGGCCACTCTGAAAATCTGATTTTAGAGACTTACCCACCACTTTCCCTAGTTTAAGGGTTCTCCAGGTTAGTGGAAAACCTTTTGTAGACGGTTCTACAGTATATGGATAAAAGTATTGGGACACCACCATTTTAAACCTGCAGGAGCTTTTATGACACCCCACTCTAAATCCATAGGCATTAATATGGAGTTGGTCTCCCTTGCAGCTCTAACAGCAGAGCAGTTTGGAGCTCTCTGCAGAAGAGCATTGGAGACTTTTACACACTGTGCTCCTCAGCACTTGGCGATCCCGCGTTGTAGCTTTACATGGACGGCCACTTTATGTTCCACTTTTCTCTATTTCAACTCACAGTTGATCCACAGTGAAATATCAAGGAGGGAAGAATTTTCACTGACATTGAAACTGACAACTGATTTTGAAGACAGGAAGCTCTTTAGAAGGGAGACTGCATGGCTAGTAGCTTGATTTTACATACCTGTGGCATGAGACTCAATGAAACATCTGAATTCAGTAATCAAGAAGTGTGTCCCAACACACTTGTCCATATAATGTACATAGAAAAACTCTCGAATAATCCTTTTCTGTGCTATTTAGAGCCATTTTTTCCTCAGAATGTAGCTTCACACAGCTTGTAAGCCTTTATATTAGCTCTGAAAAATGGTCTATAGCTAAAGAACTGGAGGTTTGATCTTTGTAGCTAAGTATTTAATATACAAGACAAATGTGAGATATGGGCTCTTTACATACAGCTGCGAATGGCTTGCACCCTGTGACCGTCCTCCGCTGGCTTCCAGCTTCATAAGCGGACCTGTGAAACAAAGAAAATGAACTTTCCTCGACACACATTCTCATTCCAGACATCTCAGTTACACCATTAGCCGTCAGCAACTGTCGAACATATGAAATTGCATAAATCAATGTGAAAATCTATCTCTTAACATCTAACCCCTGTATTGACACTAGAAGTAATGTTCTGCGCCCCGAGGAGGTTTGATATCATTGGGTAGTGATGAGGGGATGTTTTGCCTTTCATTTCCACCGAGTCGTCTCACCTCGCATGAAATATGCATAAGGCAGGCATTCCAGAGTGGTAGACTGGAAGGCATTTTTAACACCAGAGGTTAAAGATTCCTGTAGGCACGTTCACCTGTGAAAAGAACACGCGCGATAAAAAGATATTACAGGATGCATGAAGCATGGGGGGGAGGGACTTGATTAGAGATGTATTGGAGCAGTCAAGTCGGTGGCATGTGGCTTCAGAGCCATGCCGCTTGCATGTTACAAGTGTGTGTATCGTGCAAGCTGTGTTAGATTCCGTTATTATTAACCTCATGTCACATGGACAGTAATTGTGCACTGAGACTGTGTATTTTGCGCACCTAACCTGTCACCTGTAATTGTAACTCGCGTTCTACGAATCAACACTGCAGTTGCTACAACCAATGTAGTTAAACTGTCATTCAGTTCAAGGCATCCACAGAATGCAAGCAGCAACATGACATACCAGTTTAGAATAACAGACCCTAATACTGTATATAACAGCCTAATCCTTGCTGAATGACTGTTAAGCGCTCCATAATTGCTGCTGGGGATGAACGATGATATCAGAATCATATTGGTATCGACTGATATTTATATGTTAAAATTTGACTGATATTTAAAACCGATAATTTATCATTTTTTTATGTATTTATTACACTCCAGAAAAGTACTTATTTGTCTTCAAAGCTCAGCCATGTAACTCCTCTTCTGCATTCTCTTCATAGGCTTCCTGTATCTGCCTGTATCAGAGTCAAAACCCTAATGCTGGCCAGTGCCTCCGTACTTAATTTAAATGGTCAAAAGCCGATCAGTACCAAGAGCCCTTCAAGCTTTAAGGACGGCTGCCATCCTTTAGGATCCATGGAAGACAAGAATCTAGGCTTTTTTCTGTCCCGGCACCGAAGTGGTGAAACGAACGTCCCCCGGGTGTCCAAACTGCAGAATCCCTCGCTGTCTTTAAGCGCAGACTGATGACCCACCTCTTCCAAAAGGGCTAAGTGTAGTGTATGTTGAGTATTTTGGACTCCATGTTGACTTTTGTACTTGTAGAGGTATCTTTTGGATCCTTGCTGTTACAAACTAGCTAAGGGTATTTTCTGAGTAAACAATGAAGCACTTTTGTAAGTCGCTCTGGATAAGAGCATCTTCTAAATGCCTTAAATGTAAATTCAAAAAAGGATTTTGTTAACCCCTTAAAAAGGTGAGTACTACACCTTAGTGTGTAATAAACTTTTGTTAGGGGGTTAAGTACTTTTATTGTCATTATACTTCAGTCAGTACAACAACATTTTTCTCTTTGCATAGACATGGAAGTGTGGGACATGTCCAAAATGGTTGATTACCCCTGGCTTAGCGGATATGGGCATCGAACCAACAACCTTGTGATTAGTAATACAGCACTGTAACCACCAAGCCACCACTAAAACTAAAGTTTGAAAGATGCAGCTTGCATACTCCTTCAGATTAATACTTGGTAGAAGTGCCTTTTGCTGCAATACCAATATATACTATGACTGGTGGAGTAGATGTCTACTGGCTTTGCCCTCTGCTCTGGAGTGATTTCCCTGATTCCTCCTGGCAGATCTGCTCCAGGGTGTTCAGGTTGGTTGGATAGTGCTTGTGGACATCATTTTTTTTTAAATAGTAACACAGAATCTCAAATGGATCGACTTCTGGACTTTACAATTGGTCATTCTGACCATCCTTTTTGTCTTTTTATTGTTCAGCCACTCCTGTGTTCCTTTGGTCTTGTGCTTGGGGTCACTGTCCTGCTGAAAAGTGAAGTTTCTCCCAGGCTTTAGGTTTTAGCGGTAACTCTAATCACATATATTTTGCAGTGTCCTTTAATTTTAACAAAATGCCTATTCCCAGCTGAGGTAAAGCATCCACAGCTACCTGTGTATGCAGTCTTTTTCTGATGGTAGATGCTGCAGTTTGACATCAACTGTGGACAGATGGACAGGTCCCATGATGATTGGAATGAATGGGTGTGGGAAGTACCAAGTCTGGTGCCCAGTCCAGGGGGATGTTCCTACCTTGCGCCCAATGATTCCAGGTAGGCTCTGGATTCTCCTTGACCTTGATAGATAATGAACATCACAATACCTTGTTTCTTGTCATTTGTCACAGTAACAATAAAATAGTGCCTGATTGGACTGCTGGGTCCAATCCCACCACCACCACTGTACTGTGGTTGGCAATTCTTCTGAGTTATGGTTGTTATGACTGTTATTTTGGGAAAGATTTCTAAGCGTACTCAGCAAATGGCTAAGTAAGTGGTAAGTATTCTAGCCTGCTGTGTTCATCATGCTAGTCAGCAAGATACTGTTGATGGGATAAGAGGTTCAATGCTTGGTGTGATTTGCTAAACATGATATGATACATCATACCAAGACATCCTGATTATCCATTGACAGCCATTTGTCTGTAAAATAAATGTAATAATATTGCTCTGGTTCCAAAGAGTGTTTAGATGCCTTCAAACCTTCAAATCTTAATTAGGAATTTGTTTCTTTCTGTTTTCTTTGTTTGTAATGGGAGAACTTATTTCCTAATCAGCCCGTTCAGATTATAATGCTTCTGACGTTCATTAGAGACACACTTTGTCCTTGAGACTGCATTCCTTTCCTTTTTTTTCTCCTCTCCTTCTCGCTCACACCTTTCTTTTTGTGTCAATTCCCTTTTAATTGGACATTTTGTCACCAAACAAGATTTATTACACGGGCCGCGGTAGAAGGGAACGGTGCTGAAATTAGAATATGTTCCGTCCGTGACACGGGCCCGTCCACTGAGGGCTGCGACCTTGCAGGCCGCCTCCATCCCTCCCTCCCTCTCCCCCCCACCTCCCACAAGCCCCTGCGGGGGGCTCTGAGGTTCCCACCCCTGCAATAGTGCGGAGGTGTTGGTGGTGGTTGGGGGAGGAAGTGGTAGGAGCTTGTGGAAAGGAGGAGTGAAAGAAGAGGGAGGGATGGGGGTGGGGGATTTGTGAAGGGCTCTAGGGATCCTTCAGGAGTGGCCTGGATACCCGCTCTGACACTTTATCTACTTAGCTGTGTCACCTTCAAACCCTGCAAACAGTGACACCCTTTTTTCCTCTGCCTCTGTGCTTACAGAGCGATTAGAGTGTTAGGAGTGCTAATAGACACAGCCTCAACCGGGGCCTTGGAGAAGAGCAGACTGGGCTCGTAGAGGAGCTTAAGGTTAAGGTGGAGCTTTATCAACGATTGCAACACCTCCAGTCCCGTTCAGTGCCATGATTAAGAGCCTGCGTATGGGATTTGGAGATAAAGCTAGGAGGGTTCAGATGTTTGAAGCAAAATTATATGGACACAGTTTTACCTCAAACACAGGCAGTCTGCCAAGACATGTTTGGTATCTGATGTTCTTACAGTTTCCGATGTTCTCAGACGCTATTGAAAGCATACCCAGATAGCAGCGCTCAAGAGCCCAGTTAAACCACTTGCAAGCCAGTTACAATGCTAATAGCAAGAGTCCTGTGGCCTGACACTGGCCTAGCTGTAGCAGCCACATTTAAGGTTTGTCGGCCTACCATATATGTATAATTAGGATCATAATCTTTTGTCATTGCACAGTAGAAACAACCGAAACTAGCTTCCACATTTAATCCATGCATGTTAGCACCCAGAGCAGTAGGTAACCAGTAGCAATTTGGAATTAGGTATCTTTCTCAGGGTACACCAGACTTTAATGTTGAGGAATGACAAAACACTGTTCCTTCACTCCACACAACCGCCAACTTTCTGCCAGTTCAGTGGATCAAACCAGCAACCTGGAGGTTTTATGACATCCCATTCTAAATCCATAGGCAATGGCAGGTCTAGAAAGGTAACCCTTCAAAGTAAGCTGATAAATAGCCAACTAATTATATAAAAAGAAAGAAGAAATACATATCAATTGAATCAAAATTATACATTTGATAAAATTTACTGACATTTTAGGTGTCATTACGAACTGAATTTTTCCCCTTAAGAATCATAAATCAATAAATAATAAAGTTTGATAGATATTAATAGAACAAAATTATTACATTTTTCATGGTGAAATGTTTTTTTCTGTATAATAAACTTGTCCAAAAGTATCCAGACAGCTCTTTTAATTCACCTACTAAGAGGCACCTACTGCTTACACAGGTGTTCAATTGCACAAATGTTTATAATCTGTGTGTAAAAGGAAAGCAGTATTCCCAATAGAGTGAGACTCCTCATCCATTGCTGAGTGTTGACTAGAAGGGTCCCAAATTCCCCCACCACCGGGTAATGCACTTGTATACAATGACATCCTCACATCTAGGGTAAAGCCTTCCCAGAAGAGCAGAGAGTGTTACTGCAGCAAAAAAGAAGGACAAACTATCTAGCAATAACCCTGATTTCAGGAGAAACGTTGGATGCGTTTGGATGAGTCATGTGAAAAAATTAATGACACCCCATGAAAAAAAACACTGAACATCGCTACGAGGCTAAATTCACTTCAACAATCAAGAGCAAACCAAACGAAATGTCTGAGGTTTAAATAACACAGGTTCCTCCAGTATCCTCATGATTCTACTTTGAATAAATGTCTAATTTTAATAATTAGTAAGTAAAAGTAATCATATGAGTAACTGTTTTTCTTCAATTGCATGTGTTATATATTACCTCCATCTCTCAAGATTGTTAACATGCCGATTAAATGTCCATATGTCTACATATATATTTAAAAAGGTTTTAAATATTTTTAAATCATTATATTTACTAACAATAGGAATGTACAAGAGGAGTGTACATATTAGTGAAAGAATGGGTGGTACTAATGAGCTCAATGAATTCCAACATTGTACTGTAATAGGAGGCCACCACTGCAACCAGTCAGTTGGTGAAATTTCTTCCCTCTAGATATTCCACCATCAACTGTGAGTGGTATTATTGACAAGTGGAAGTGTTTAAGAATCACAGCAACTCAGCCACGAAGTGTCGGGCCACATAAAGTTACTGAGCGGGGTGAGGGCCAAGTGCTGAGGTGCATTAGCCTATGGGTTTAGAATGGGATGTCATAAAACCTCCTGTAGGTGTAATGTCAAGGTGTCCCAATACCTTTGTCCATATAATGTATATTTATTTATTATTTCTCTGTTTTAACAAGTCAAAGAACCTTTTCCATTTTCTATAACGAAGCCTTTTTGATAAGAGTGCAAGTCAGAGATTTACACTCCTACTGAACATATGCATTCGGAAAAAAACGTGTGCATTCAGACTGCATTAGCTGACAGGCTAACATAAATTAGATGGCGTGTTAATGTTCTTGTAAATATTAACATGCTTTTGAAGGCTAGTCTGTCACTTTTAACACTCTCACAGCAAACGGTTTTTTTTTTCTTTTGTCTGCATGCTGGTGGAGCTCATCACACTCTCTCTCTCTCTTTTTCTCTCTCCCTCTCACTTTCCGCAAGTGCCTGTGCAGGTAGGCTGGCAGGTGTCCTTCCAGATGTTTCCCGCTGCGCTGATGTCACTGGGAGCCAGCTGTTGAGGGAAGACTTGTCTCTCCTCTCCTGTCCGTCAGCGCTCGTGCTGATGAGAGCAGGAGGGGTGGGCTGGTGGGCTGGGTAAAGGGGGGGTGAGGAGGCTAATTTCTTTAATTGATTGTAAGTACAGCGTGACAGCTCTCCTGATGCGGGCTTGCAAGCAGGGGGCCGCCACTTAAAGCTCAGTTGCCGGGGATGCCATTGATCCGTCCCATCGATCCTCGTGCTTAGGCTCAGGTTCATGTCCCGTTCTAGTGGAAAAAGAGGCTAGAGAGCTTGGCATGTGTGTGGGTTTGTGCAGTAGGTTTTTAGCTTCAGGACCTGGGACAGCTACTCCTGTCCTTTGGACGTCTTAGGTATATTCAAAGTAGGTTAAGACTACATGATACATGATCGGTATTGTGACATCAATATTAATTACAATATTAATATCGCAGGAGTCGGAAATATGCAAATGAACTTCTAACCAGTCACTGAATATTTGAGATGTGATTTGGACATTCTGACCATTCCATGAATTCATTATTTTTGTCTTTATTATTGATTATTAATTATTCTTAAAGGTTTGTCCGTGTGTTTTTCAGTACTCTCTACACGATAAGCCGCAGTGAGATCCTGATGGCATTTTTTTTCTGTATCAGGACGTCTTAAAGAAAGTGTTATATCCTTTCTTAAATATATGGTGAACTCAAGTTTAGACAGTATTTTGCCAGGCTACATTCAAGTTTAAACTGAATTTGGTTGGCCTAAAGTTAGACAGAATTTTGCCAGGCTACAGTTGAGTTCAGAGTTCAGCCAACATTTTGTTGGGTTACAGTGAAGTTCAGACAGTATTTTGTCAGCTACAATGAAGTTCAGACAGTATTTTGTCAGCTAAAGTGAAGTTCAGACAGTATTTTGTCGGCTACAGTGAAGTTCAGACAGTATTTTGTCAGCTAAAGTGAAGTTCAGACAGTATTTTGTCGGCTACAGTGAAGTTCAGACAGTATTTTGTCGGCTACAGTTGAGTTCAGACAGTATTTTGTCAGCTACAGTTGAGTTCAGACAGTATTTTGTCGGCTACAGTGAAGTTCAGACAGTATTTTGTCAGCTAAAGTGAAGTTCAGACAGTATTTTTGTCGGCTACAGTGAAGTTCAGACAGTATTTTGTCAGCTAAAGTGAAGTTCAGACAGTATTTTGTCAGCTACAATGAAGTTCAGACAGTATTTTGTCAGCTAAAGTGAAGTTCAGACAGTATTTTGTCAGCTAAAGTGAAGTTCAGACAGTATTTTGTCGGCTACAGTGAAGTTCAGACAGTATTTTGTCAGCTAAAGTGAAGTTCAGACAGTATTTTGTCAGCTACAGTGAAGTTCAGACAGTATTGTCAGCTACAGTTGAGTTCAGACAGTATTTTGTCGGCTACAGTGAAGTTCAGACAGTATTTTGTCGACTACAGTTAAGTTTAGACAGTATTTTGTCGGCTACAGTGAAGTTCAGACAGTATTTTGTCGGCTACAGTTGAGTTCAGACAATATTTTGTCAGCTACAATGAAGTTCAGACAGTATTTTGTCAGCTACAGTGAAGTTCAGACAGTATTTTGTCAGCTACAGTGAAGTTCAGACAGTATTTTGTCGGCTACAGTTGAGTTCAGATAGTATTTTGTCGGCTAGAGTTAAGTTTAGACAGTATTTTGTCGGCTACAGTGAAGTTCAGACAGTATTTTGTCGGCTACAGTTGAGTTCAGACAGTATTTTGTCGGCTACAGTTGAGTTCAGACAATATTTTGTCAGCTACAGTGAAGTTCAGACAATATTATGTCAGCTACAGTGAAGTTCAGACAGTATTTTTTCAGCTACAGTAAAGTTCAGACAGTATTTTCTCAGCTACAGTGAAGTTCAGACAGTATTTTTTCAGTTACAGTGAAGTTCAGACAATATTATGTCAGTGACAGTGAAGTTCAGACAGTATTTTTTCAGCTACAGTGAAGTTCAGACAGTATTGTGCCCGGCTACAGTTGAGTTCAGACAGTATTGTGCCGGGCTACTGTTGAGTTGTGCCGGGCTACTGTACTCAGCATTAGCTAAATTCGGGTTCAGGCAGAATTTTATTAAGATTCAGACCACATTTGATACGTTCATATTGTTGTGATATGCTCAAGAACAGGCAGATTTTTGGCACGATACACTTAAGTTGAACCAGGATTTGATTAAAATCCAGCTCTGTCCAGATAAAACTTTGTGGGTTTCGACAAACCTTTGTCAGACTATAGCAGAGCTCTGATTCAACACTTTGCACTGTGGGTCAAGCTCTCCTCAGACAGAGTGTTCCTTTACTTGCTGGTGTTCAGCTAGAGACTACAGACCATCGATTGAGGCACAGTATGTTTTAGCTTACACTTCATCAATGGTCGATTTCAGACCACAGGTTCTGTCTTGGCTGAGTCCTTTTGAGTCCTTTTTTCGTCACTCAAAAAAGATGTGACACAAATGAATGTGAAATTCCCCCCCCCCAAAAAAAAAAACACTGATGTGCCTAATACACCTGTAACAGCATTGCACACAATACCGTACCAGTACCCTGTCAGCTGTCTGTCACTGCTGTGCTTGGAATGGTCCATTGCCCAAATAATATGTGGTAATATCTGGTCAACAGCAGTCCTGTAGTCTAGAAACCAACCAATGATGAACAGGGTAGAGGGGGATTGATAAATTGTGCAGCACCAGATGGTCTACAGCCTATAATGGTACACCTATATAGTGGACCTGTCAAGGTGTTCCAAATAAATGGTGTAGAAAAAGTGGCTGGCAGTGGTTCTCAGACTTATATAGTGGACCTACATGGTAGGTGGCCCGCCAAAGAATTGAATGGGAGTTGTCTGAGGATCATGCAATGTTGGGTAAAGCATTTACAGTCAAGTAATGAGTGTTCAACTCATACGATAGTGTGACATCAAACTGATGAATAATACTCTTCTTAGTTGACAAGGTGGGGGGTGGGCTTATGCACAGCTGACAGCTGACAGATGCACGTCATTAAAAAAAAAGTGCCATTAATCACGTTTCTCCCTCAAATGTTCTTGTCCTCATTGGGCTTTTCCCCCCTTCTCCATGAGACAGTGCCATGCCATACTGTCTTCTCCATCTCATCCTGTCAGTGCTTCCATTTTAATGAGCATCAGATTACCACACGGAATCACCTCATCGTCCTCTGCGAGCTTACGGACTTGGCGGGCTTTGATATTTCCCTCCTCTATCTCCTTCTCCTTGATAACGTTAACCCTTCTAATGAAGCCATTGTGCTGCTGTCCGAGCCTATTGTTTTGCCTGGGTCTCTCCCCTTTAGCAGCCCACGCTGTCTCTCTGATGAACATGTCCGTGTCTGTCACGTTATCCACAAGGGTTTTTATCTCGGCCCTCTCCCCTCCCTCGTCGCCGTATTTTCCATTCAAATTCATGGGCTGTGATGCTATTTGGATTTACACTGGGCGGAACTGGTGGAAGCAGTATATCTACCTGAGCCAAAATGTCATCTCGCATGGAACTGTGGTATAATTTAATAGCAATTAACAGTAAACAATAGTGTAGGGTGAACTCATAAATCAGTGGGCAGGGATGGAGGAGGGGAAAACGAGGGCTCTCTCACTCTTTTTCTCATTCCACTCTCTCTCTCTCTCTCTCTCTCTCTCTCTCTCTCTCTCTCTCTCTCCAAGAGTCCCACTCTGTCTTGCTTTGGTGTCCTGCAGTCACATTGCAGCATGGAAAATATCTAAGAAAAACAGAACAGCATCAAGATTCTCTCTTTTTGATCCTTTTTCAAACTCCAGTGTGAATTTCCAAACAATGTAGACAACTCATCAAGGTCTATGTAAATGTCTATGGAATATGAGTTATTTGAAGCATTAGTTCAGTTATAAACTCATTACACAAAGCCTTATATTAAATATGCAATATATAAACTAAATATAAGTATATAAAATATATTAAAATAAATTCAATATAAAATAAGTATTCAGTTTTATACTGAACACTACATACTCAATGCTGGGTTATATACTCAATACACCATAGTAAATGTTCACTTATACACTCAACACACAATAATAAATACTCAATTATTTAATTTTGCACTACCTATTTACTGTAACATTATAATTAATGCTTTATTGTCAATTAAATTCAATACAACTTACTGTATTCTCTACACGTGTGCCTAATTACTACAACACATAACAGTAGTAAATTTGTGCTAATTCAGTACTCAATATAATATATACACAATTATTTACTTAAAACCCAATACCCTATATTAATGATGTACTCAATACCCCACACTGAATACTCAATTGCTTTATTTATGCACTACATACATACTGTAACTTTTTATGTAATGCTCAATCATATACTGAGTACTTGTTTACTGAATACCCCATACTAAATACTCAATTATGTACTGGACACCCCATAGTAAATACTCAAACAGGTACTGAATACCTCATAGTAAATATATGCTAAACACTACATATTAAATAATCAATCAAAAACAGAACATGGCATACTAAATACTCAAATATATACAGAATACTACATACTTAATGCTCAATCATGTAGCAGATACACCATCCAAATACTCAACCAGATACTGAATACCTCATAGTAAATACTTACTGGACACTCCATACTAAATACTCAATCATAAACTGAATACTCCATACTATACTTAGACAGTTACTAAACACTAAATACTAAATTCTCAATTACAAGCGGAATATACTAAAAAACCTCATTCTAAATACTCAACCAGACACTAAATACCTCATAGTAAATACTTACTGAACACTTTAAACACTATTACATACACCATACTAAATACTAAGTAATGAACTGAATACTCCACACTAAATTCTCAATTAGGTACTGAATACTCCATGCTAAATACTCAGTGGTGCACCCAGTACCCCACAATACGCTAAATACTCAACACACTATACTAAATACCCAATTATATACTATATACTTGCCGTAACGTTATACTTAACACTACAGTGTCAATTAAATGCTATAAAAAATATCTCTTGTTCACTGCTGATGATGGTAAAAGGAAACCCTGAAGCAGGAAAGGATGGAGCTTTGATGTCGCAGGCGGCTGTGAAGCAGGAGTCCTTCTGTTGTCGCGCTTCAAGGCACATCCCTCTTGTTCTAAACGAGGAATGGCACCTCTACACAGCACTCCCTTTAACAATCAGCATCTACCGATCGCTCCTGATTTGCCATCATACGGCAGTTTAAGTTATTTCACACATCCAATGCAGTGTCTGTCTGTGTGTGTGTGTGTGTGTGTGTCTGTGTGAGAGAGAGAGATAGAATAGAGAGATAGAGAGAGATTTAAATGATAAACCAACTAAGCATCAACATGAGTTTGATTTCAGGTCAAATTTATGGAGAAATGCAGAACTTGCCATTGTAAACTTTAGTAAGAGAAAAAAACTAGGACCAGAAAGGCCCTCTCACTATAGACTTCCCTCTCAGTGAGAAAGAGAGAGAGAGAGCCTGAGAGACACCATTGTGGGGAGGAAAAACACACATCGGTTTTCGTCCTATGTCCATAACCAATTAGCATTACGCCATCATAACAACTGCGCATTGTGGAAAATGAGCGGAAACTCAGCGGCTGCTTCAGTTCGTACCAAAGCGAATGCAGGGTTTACCATAATCTCCCCTTCTGTGCTTCTCCAGCGATTCGTCGCGTTTCAGCAGATTGTGGCGACGGATAAATAAATAGATAAGACGTGCAACATTAAGTTAATGCAGAGTAGCAGCCGCGGCAATAGAGAGGTAGAGATAGGCCATAAAAAGCCAGCATGACTTCCACAGACCCACAGGCTGCACTGCAGGCATACCAGCTTCCCTCTCTCCCTCACTGTATCTGCCTTTCTGCTGCTCCGTGTTCAGAAAGGAGAAGCCTTCTCTGATTAAGGAGACAATAGTTTAACAAAAAAAGGTTCCATGATGTGATGCCATGTAAGAACCACATAAGGTTCCCTCGTGAACCTTTCAGTGGATGTTTCTTTGAAGAACCATGTATTGTGAACAGACAACGGAAGAGTTAGACTGTGAAAAAGTCTAAGCCAAGAACCATTTGGGAGCCTTTATTTTTTAAGTGTGCTCATAAACAGATGTGGAGTTTGAGGTCTTTCGGAGCTTGTTTTGCTGAGAACGGGATAAAGCAGGGATGGAAGTGGAAGATACACACGATGGCCACTTCACTGGAAATCCTTAGCTTGCTGCAATGCAGTTTGATACTTTATACGCTTAAAAAACAATGAATGTTCTTCAAAGGTTCTTATAGCTTGTAACTCCACCTTGCTGTAATGCTTTTAGAGACTGTATACCCTTAATAATAAGTTCTTCAAGGGTTCTCCAAGCTTGTAACTCCACCTTGCTGTAATGCTTTTACAGACTTTACACCTTTTAAAAATAGGTTCTTCACAGATTTGTCTAGCTTATATCTATACCTAGCTGTAATTCATTTGAAGACTATATACCCTTACCAAAAAGGTCTACATGGGTTCTCCAAGCATGTAACTCCACCTTGCTATAATGATTTTAGGGAATTTATACCTTTACAAAATAAGATTTTTCAAGGGTTCTCCAAGCTTGTAACTCCACCATGCTGTAATGCAGTTTGAGACTATACACCCATGAAAGGTGTTCTTCTCCACCTGCAATGCTTTTAGAGACGTTATACCCTTTAAAAGTAAGTTATTCCAGGGTTCTTCTAGCCTGTTACTCAATCTTGCTGTAATACAGTAGGAAAACACAATAAGGGACATTGCTCTGAGGATGAGTTTTATGGCTTTAGCATTAGCATTAGTGCAATCAGGTAGGCACAGGTATTGGATGATTACGCCTGGCACTCCAACCCAATCCAAAGATATTAGATGGAGCTCCATCAGCACCACATCCCAATGCTGGGTGGCATTACACCCTTCTAGCGTTTGCTTGGTACTGGTCATAGTGAACTTAGGTGTATGTACAGCTGCTGTACACTCCATCTCAGTCTATAGGGAATGCTTCTGTAGAAGGGGTCTCTTGGTACTGTTTGGCCAGATAGTGTTCTCTATGCTTATATCATGGACCTATAAGGGCCCAGTAAGTGGATGTACAAGGCAAGTGTTTCAAATAAAGTGGACAGTGAGTGTAGATATGATTTATTACAGCAGTTCTCAGTCAGTGAATTGGGAAACACTGCTAGAGTGTGAACACCTGGGTTGTGTTACAAGATAATACAAGAATTAAAGTCACACAAGTTAAGCGAAACATATATATAGTGTGTGAAGCTGAATTGCTTTTGCCACTGTAGCAAAGTAAAGAAAGTACACTAGACACACATACACACATACACACACACTTACACACAACACAGTATATATCTATTTCACAGTAGTGAGACAGTGGTGTCCCGGCAATGATGAATTCACTCCGGGACATCATCGTGAAGGTAGCGCACACCTCTAATCTTTTTATTAGAAATCTTTTTTTTTCACTGTTTATAATGAAAACAGGAGCGGCCAACAGCAGTAATCACCACGGCCCATCTCGGCTTATATTTCATCCCGCCATATGATGTCATAAGCAAGAACGTATCCGATATATAATTTCCACACATGACGAATACTAGCCCGGAGCAGCGCTTTCCTGGAACACTGCTAGCCTGTATCAAATCCCTGTCGTTTTGGTTAGAATAATCGCATTAAGCTTGAATAAAGGCGCCATGTAAAATAGCCATGACATCCATGTTTAGTGCGCAGCTTGTTCTGGCGTGAGACACATCCGACGAGCGCTCTCTCTCTTTCTTTCTCTCTTGCTTTCTCCCTCTCTCTCTCACGCACAGCCCAAACGAGGGGTCAGGGCAGCAGAACCCAGGCATCAAGCTGACTTCATATGGGTGTGGTGGACAGGCCTTTGACCCATAATGTCCCATCAGTGTCTCATCAGTATCTGAAGTTTGTAACATTTTGTGAAGACGCCAATTAAAATGTCTACTATGGGATGGCATCAAATGACATCATGGTATCATCTCCTATGGTATCACTTCAGTCATAATCATGTACAGTATAAAGACGCATTGCAATGCCCTTGCAAATGGCTAATGCAGGCTTATCAAGCCTATTACTATGTTACTAAGCAGTAACTACAGTGAATTAGGCTCTTATTACACTTACACTTCTATTGGTGTATTATGCATCATATGTCTTTTAGGATTGGGGTCTACCGTCTGCACATATATATATATATATATATATATATATATATATATATATATATATATTGTTTATTTATTTATTTATTTATTTTTATAAGCACATGGTGGAGCCCAATCCCCCCCCACCAAAAAAAAAATGATGCACCAAAAAAAAAAAAAATATATATATATATATATATATATATATATTAACCATAACAATTGATGCCAATGAAGAACCACTATTGGTTCCATAGAACCATGTTTGTCATAGAGATTAAGGTATTAAGTATGAGACCCCAAAAACTTTTTTTCAGAGTGTAGGTCCACCTTGTGCCACTACAACTGACCATTCAGTTCCTATAAGTCCTGTAAGTTGTGAGTTGTCAGTCACTTAGGCATGACAGTTTGGCTCTTAAAGTGGCTCAGGTTCTTATGCCAGTTTTTCCTGCTATTAACACATCACCTTCAATAACTGACTGTTCCCTTGCTGCCCTGACAGAAGCCACTGTAGATGAGGGTAATCAATGTTTTTCACTTCGCATGTCAGTGGTGATTGTTATGGCTGATTGATGTAATTATTGTAACATTTTCCAACATTTTCAGTGATCCAGTAATAGGACAAGAGATCAACAAACCATACAACACAAAAAAAAATTAAGTATTGGGACACCTGCTCATTTATTGTTTCTTCTAAAATCAATAGCATTAAAAAAAAAAGACCCAATGCTGTGAGTATGTGATTGCATTCAACGACAAGAGCGTTAGTGAGTTGGTGGGTCAGAGTGGGTAAGCTTAGGCCTTCTGTGAAGTAGTTTGAGCCAGTGATACTGCAGCTATTGACAGTTTATTTCATCATATTATTTTTACCAGGCAGCAATGCTTTGACCCTAGGAAGGCAAGATGGACTGTGCGACACAGGAGGAGAGGGAGGAAGACTGATGACACCTAGACAGAATTAACACACAGCTACTTGCCGGACCCCAGGCCCTGTGGCCCCCGATCCTCCCCCCCAACCCCCTTCCTCCCCCACCCCCCTCGCTCCTATCCCACCAGACAGGGGCTGGTGGCTAGACGCTGAAAATCTTTATCTGCTACATGATGCATGAAAACGGAGTGTCTTGTTTTAGAACTGTACGCAGCCCCCTGACCTCCCCGCCACAGATGCAATGTGACCCCGCAGCCACCATCCATTTCTGCTGGCGAGCAGATTCTATGAATTTTTATTAACACATGTTTTTTTTTCCCTCACTTTCGCTCCCATTTTTCCTGACTCGTTGGTGTCTCTTGACTCGTGGCTTGAGCCTTTAAACAAATTGCTTGACACTTTGAAAATGAAGTTGCTGGAGTGGCTTGAGATAAGTTGCTCTCTCTCTCTCTCTCTCTCTCTCTCTCTCTTTCTCCCTCCTTGTCTTCCAGTTTTCCCCCGTCTCTAAGGCCAGAATCTGTCTGAACGGAGGGACAGAGGGAGAGAAGCGCAGGAAAAGACAATAAAAGATGCTGTATTTGCTTCATTAGCACCAAACTCCGACCACAGATCTATTCTAGTTGTGAAATGAGCTCTAGGAAATGTATCTCACTTTTTACGCCAGAAGATCTACCTGTAAGTGTTAAAATCCTCACTAAGTTGTTAGCCGAAGCCGCCTTGTCTCAAGTCTGGCAGTTACACATTGGTTTAAGGTCGCCAAAAGCCCCGGTCGCATCCGCAGTGCGAACACTGCTCCGTTCGCTGCAGGCAGTTCGAGTTCGATTGCCATTCGAGCAAGTCTGGAGAAGCGCCGAAACAAGTTAGCAAGTGCATCCGAACCAGAAGCCTCACACTGGCTTCTTCTCATATCCCCCTCTCATGCTTTTTGATTAAGGATTTAAATTTGGAAGGCAGATAAGCCACTGTCTTCAAAAGTCATTGACATCCCCAGCATGGCACTGCACGGCACCCTGCCTCCCCCCAACCCCACTTGGCCCCAAGACATCACCCTGAATGCATCAATTAGCACAATCAGTGGCCCGCACGCTTTCCCCTACTTTACATCCCATTTCAATATCTCATAGGGAAAGCTGCAAAGGAATACAATTAAATTTTTGACACGAAAGTGAAGGCGCTAATTTACCTGTTAGAAATTGTTCCATTCCTACTTGATTAACGTTGCATTTCCTTCTTTATATATTTATTTGGCACGTATCTCCTATTCTTCATTTCCTGCATTTGGGGCGTTTACCTGGAATCTAAGTTGGGTTAATGTTGTCGCCAGATTTCTTTCCCATCCCTGCCTACAAGATATCCTACTCCATTACTTACAGTGAAGCTAGGAAGAAGCTAGGGCTGCCACTAACAACGATTTTCCTATCGACTGGTTTATTGGCAAATCCAGAGTGAAGAAAAAAGATGCCGGTGCAACTCCTTGTGTTTGTGGCATCCCCTAAACTAGGACATTTAACTTGAATTAATGGCAGAAATAAAATAATCAGATAAGGTACATGTCCCGTCAAGCCCATAGCTCATGAACGCCCACAATGGCATTATCTATCAACATAGAAGCCCAGATTCTGGCCTCTGGCCCTTTTCTCTTATTCTCTTGTTCAATGGGAATTCTAATGGAGCAGGCAGATGTGTGTAATGACTGTATTTAACAATTAAAAAGACAACAGATTTTGAAAAGCTTCCCTACTCATGGTCACTAAACATGACTAGACAACACTTTTTTTCTGGCGGCCCATCGTTAACGATAGTGCTGCTGTGGTAAGGCATCGTCACTTTGCTCAGCGCAACACCGCCTTTCTGTTTCATTGTAATTATAAGTTTACATTTGTCACCTTGGGACTATGGAAACTTCTTAGAAACCTCTTTCAAGACCGATTCAAAGCCATTATACTTTTGGGATGAGTTGGGGTGTTGAGGGATGAGGTGTGGTGGTGATCATCCAACATCCTGATCTTACTAATGCTCTTGTCACTGAATGCAATTAAATCCTCACACCAATGCTTTACAGTCTAGTCGAAAGCCTTCTCCTCTGGACAGTACAGACAGGATAAGTTATTTTTAACACTCTTGATTTCAGAAGAATCAAGTGATGAACAGGTGTCCCAATACTCTTGTCTTGTGTTTTATATTAATTTACATACGGCAACTGGTAGATGGACAGGGCCAGGGTAAAACTCCAGGATCAGGGTTGATTTATGTAGAAAATCTCTTTGAGTGAATGCAGAGTGTGCTCAAATTCCAATCATTTCTTCATTAATTGTCTCAAATAGAATGTTCCAACAAAATGCCTCTTTAAACTGCTTACAAGCCCACTTTGTCTTTAGATCCTCACCCACTTATCTCTGCTTAACTGCTGCCACTGAACAGTTGTATATTACTAATACAGTACAACACTTCAGGAAATACATTGACAGACCACTCTATGAAAGACCCCTGACTACAGTATGACTTGTGATCTTTTCTTGAAGGTTCATCAAAGCACTTTAAATGGTTCCTCCATAGTGTTAAACTGAAGAACTACTAAACGTTCCTCAATCTTATAATTTGAACAGAATCTTACTGGTCTACGGTTTATAATGGTCCACCTACATAGTGTCTTATAAACCAGCTGTACTCTTAATTTAAAGGTTCTTAAAAAGCTTAGCAGCTGTGAATAAGCCTTGAACATATTTGCCTTAGGTGCAACTGCCTTTTGTGCTGTTTTCATGACCATGATATCAATGTTTCCTGACCACAGTGGCTAGTAAGGTGCAATAATAAGAATGGAGTAATGTAAACATGTCAGTGTGATCGCACAGTCCTCCATGCGCAGCCTCCCACTTCACTGCCACTGCCTGGGAAAGGTCTAAAGCTACCTAATCAGCCTCTCTTCTGCTTAATATCACAGCCTGCTAACCTTTAGGGAGGGGAAAGAAAAGGAGGGGGGGGGGACTCAAGGTGAAGAAACGAGACGCTTGTCATATCTGTCTGAGAAAGTAGGACACGTTTCAGTTACTGACGCGAACCAGCTCTGGAAGCAGAATCAGAAGTGGCCCCTGTTTCGTGGCGGACACGGCCGGCTCTCGGGCCGTCACGGTGCACCTGGATCCTCCAACGCCGTGTTTACACTTCCACTCTTCACAAAAACGTGTTTAATTAGCTTTGTGTTCACTTTCCAAATGTCATCACCCACTGTGTTCCTGCTAGAAATAAAGAAAAGATCAGGTGGAGGGAGGGAGGGAGGAAGGGAGGGAGGTAGAGGGAGAGTGTAATAGAGTAAAGAGTGAAAAAGAAGGACTGGAAAGTAACAGAAAGAAAAGTGGTGAGAGTAGCACTGGAACCGTGGAACTATTAATAAAAATGAAAAAAAAAAAAAAAAGAATTTTTGTAAGGAATAAAGGAATTCAGTACAGTACATGCGGAATATATTATATATAATATATAATTTAATATATAATAACAGTATAATCAATGACAGAAAGAAAGAAAGTGAGGGGTTAAGATAGAGAGACTAAAATATTTCCGTAAACCCCAAGACGGAAACACTTGCATGAGCATGGGGCGATAGTACCTAAGAAATTGGGTGTCCCAATACTTTTGTCCATATGGTTTGTATCTTCAACATTGAAGGCAAAAATTTAGCTTCTCTTGCTGCAAAATATGTGAAGGACAGTAACACCTGTACACCAGTAACACCTGTACACTACTCACCCCCATCAACCTCCCCCCCTTTTAAAATGACACCTTTACCTCACCCACTCCCATCTAAACTGCAGTACATATAACAATAATAATAACAACATAGTTATTATTATTATTACAATACAACAAATAGTAATAACAGCATACATATTTATCTTCACCTTATTCTTATTATTTAAGATTATTTTTAGATACTTTTAGAATATTGTCTTTATTGGTTTTGATATAATGATGATGATGTTATTATTACTAGCGACTGCATTAATAACTGCATTCTATAACTGCCATTATTATTTGTGTCATGAGACAAATAACAAGAGAGATGAGAGAAAAAAAAAGGTTAACAGGAAGGAGGGTCAGAAAGAGAGAGAAAGGCATGGTGTGTGTGTGTGTGTGAGAGAGAGAGAGAGAGAGAGAGAGAGAGAGAGAGAGAGAGAAACAGAGGTAGAGTGACAAATACAGAAAGAGATATAAAAATGGACAGGGAGAGAGAGAGAGAAAGAGAGAGAGAGGCAGAGACAAAGGATGAGAAAGAAAATGATAAATTGAAATAATGGAGAAAGAGAGAGAGAGGGAGAGAGAGAGAGAGAGAGAGAGAGAGAGAAAGAGAGAGAGAGAGAGAGAGAGACAGAGAGAGAGAGAGAGAGAGCGAGAGAGAGAGAGCGGTATGAGCTACAGTCTGGGTGAATGAGTGTGTGGATTAGTGTTTATTTGCTGGTCTGCTCTCAGTGAAAGTCTAAGACTGTGGAAATCGTGAGGGATTTGCAGGAGCAACAGGCGAACCCCAGTCCACTAATAGGGTTAAAATATTTTAGCGTGTCACTCAGCACCCAGCATCTCCACCACAACACACACACACACACATCATGCAGGGAGATCAAATCACAGGCGTGGGGGGGCTAATGAGAGAGGGGGGGTCCGTATAGGCCAGAGTCCTTCATTAAGGCCTCTGTGGGGGCGGAGACTGACTGAGCCGGGCCAATCTCCACCGACCCATCGAGGCTGTTAGATTTTATGGACACTGTTTTTCAAAAAGCCACCCCTGACAGCAGTGGAGGTTATTAAATCGTCAAATCAAAGAGTGAGAGAGAGAGAGAAAGAGACGAGAACCGTTGAAGAATGGAGGTCAGGAAGGTTTCAGACGTCAGGGAGGTGTTGTTTGAGGGCGCTGCGTAAAAAAGGGAGTCAGAACGGAGACAAAAAAAAAAAAAAAAAAAAAACTTGTGGGAGATGTAAACAGATAAATATATAAATAAATGCGTGCAGATGTTATTCCCCAGGTAGCCGGGGATACTGAAGGCCTTTCTTTATTTTAAATTTTTATTTAATTAACACCACACCTTCTTATTTACCTGCAACACCGCTCGCCCCTCTCTGTGGATATGATGGCTAGGTGTTAGGTGGTAATTAGCATTTGCACACATGACAAGCGATAACCAAACAGTTGCGAAGACAAACATATAAACAGCTAAACAGCACCTGCATATAAACAGACTCCTCCCACACACGCACACACACACATATCATGTGCATGTCACTGGGTCTCTCTCTCTAACTCTCTCCCTCTCTCTCTCTTTCTCTCTGCATGCATGTGTCCAGTGCCTGTCTCTCTCTCTCTCTCTCTCTCTCTCTATCTGTGTGTATGCATGAGTGTATATGCATGCTCTTAATAGTGTAGCTGTCTTCCCAGAACCAGGGAAGGCCACTGAAGAAAAGGAAAGGAAATGAGGGAACTCATTGTCATGTTTATGGTGCGTTATCATGTTGGAGGTAGGATCTAATCTAACCTTAATCTACACCTGAGCCTTATCTTAACCTAACCTTAATCTACACCTGAGCCTTATCTTAACCTAACCTTAATCTACACCTTAATCTACACCTGAGCCTTATCTTAACCTAACCTTCATCTACACCTTAATCTAAACCTGAGCCGTATCTTAACCTAACCTTCATCTACACCTTAATCTACACCTGAGCCTTATTTTAACCTAACCTTCATCGTTGTCATGTTTATGGTTATTATGTTGGAGGTAGGATCTAATCTAACCTTAATCTACACCTGAGCCTTATCTTAACCTAACCTTAATCTACACCTGAGCCTTATCTTAACCTAACCTTAATCTACACCTTAATCTACACCTGAGCCTTATCTTAACCTAACCTTCATCTACACCTTAATCTGCACCTGAGCCTTATCTTAACCTAACCTTCATCTACACCTTAATCTACACCTGAGCCTTATCTTAACCTAACCTTCATCTACACCTTAATCTACACCTGAGCCTTATCTTAACCTAACCTTCATCTACACCTTAATCTACACCTGAGCCTTACCTTAACCTAACCTAACCTTGACCTAACCTTAATCTACACCTTAATC
The DNA here is from genome assembly GCF_030463535.1 of Salminus brasiliensis. Classification (NCBI taxonomy): domain Eukaryota; kingdom Metazoa; phylum Chordata; class Actinopteri; order Characiformes; family Bryconidae; genus Salminus; species Salminus brasiliensis. Next base: position 8,079,751 of record NC_132880.1, read on the forward strand.
TACACCTGAGCTTTATCTTAACCTAACCTTAATCTACACCTTAATCTATACCTGAGCCTTATCTTAACCTGACCTTAATATACAACTTAATCTACACCTGAGCCTTATTTTAACCTAACCTTCATCTACACCTTAACCTACACCTGAGCCTTATCTTAACCTAACCTTCATCTACACCTTAATCTGCACCTGAGCCTTATCTTAACCTAACCTTAATCTACACCTTAATCTACACCTGAGCCTTATCTTAACCTAACCTTCATCTACACCTTAATCTACACCTGAGCCTTATCTTAACCTAACCTAACCTTGACCTAACCTTAATCTACACCTTAATCTACACCTGAGCCTTATCTTAACCTAACCTTAATCTACACCTTAATCTATACCTGAGCCTTATCTTAACCTGACCTTAATCTACAACTTAATCTACACCTGAGCCTTATCCTAACCTAACCTTAACCTAACCTTAATCTACAATTTACTCTACACCTGAGCCTTATCTTAACCTAACCTTAATCTACACCTTAATCTACACCTGAGCCTTATCTTAACCTAACTTTAACCTGCAACTAAACCTAATCTTAAATTACACCTTAGTCTACACCATAATCTACATTGAAATCTAACCTTAACCTAACCCTAACCTATGCCTTAATTTACACCTAAACCTAATCTTAACCTATATCTTAATCTACACCTAAACCTAATCTTAACCTACAATTTAATTTACACCTTAATCTACCCCTGAACCTATTGTTAATTATAATCTAACTTTAACCTGTGCCTTAATCTACACCTAAACCTAACTTTAACCTGTGCCTTAATCTACACCTAAACCTAACAGTAACCTAACCCTAACCAACACCTTAACCTACACCTAAATATAATCTTAATCTAACCTTTACCTACACCTTAATCTATACCTACAATTAATCTTAACCTACACCTTAATCTACACCTAAATCTAACCTACACTTAAACCTAATCTTAACCTAACCTTAATCTATACCTTAATCAACACCTAAACCTAACCATTACCTTAACTTTTATTCTAAACCTAATCTTAACCACAGTAAAATGAGGAAACCCTACTGGTTCTCCAGTGATGCCAATCTATTCATTTCTTTTTATGATTTTCTCTATCATCATCTCCCAGCTCTGTTTTTTCAATCCTTCTTCAGGTCCATGACAGATATGTGGTATATGTGTTTGTGCGTATTTTGCTCAACAGCGCTACCAGTGGACGGATGAAGAAATGACTGAATAGGTCATATTTTTGGGCTGGCACAGTCAATGGACATTTCTATGTGAGATCTTGTTGAAATGTGTATATGGGGATATCTGTGTTTGTGAGGTCTGTTGGTATTTTTTCTGCAGTCACTTTTGATTCAGGGTGTGTGTGGTGGGGGTAAAAGGGCAGACCCGTGTTTCACTCTGACCTTGACTCTCAGACCCAGAGAATGCAATCGCCCATACGAACACACAAACTCACTTCACTCTGTCTGTGCTCCCATTATACCACCTAGACCACAATCTCTCTCTCCCACACACACACACACACACACACACTTGTAGAGGAAAGACTTTCATTTTCTCCTGCAAGGTTACAGGAGTTACTGCAGCTCCCAGGCAGATATCTTTTACATCATTAATTCAGCAATGAGGAGCAGCCCGTTTGGGGCATCACAGGAAATCTCCAGTTGACTCACACTGTCTCTCATTCATGGATTAAATCCCTTTCCTCTTCTCTGCCTTTCTCCAGATTCGATAAACATGCTGTCAGACCTTTTATAAGGCAAACCCAATGCAGAAACCACCATCTAGGGCTACTGCAAGCGTGGAGCTGGAAACACAGGTCTGTTCTGTATGGACTGTTCAGTTGAGTTCAGTTTAGATCAAATCAATTCAAGTCAAGTTCATTTTATGGACATTATTTGGATAGTTGTAATATATAACCAACACTCACGCTCACAGTAACCCTAACCCCCCTAAGATTCGTCCCACAACCTAAAATTAACCCTTACCTAAAGCAGTCTTTTAATCCTAATCAAAACCTGTGGTCATTGTTGACAATCAACTGAATTTGTCTGAAGACTCCTCCTGCTCCTAGACTCCTAATTGGTCACAAGTGGCAGGAACAATCCCTAAAGACAGTGGTCTTTAACCACGGGCTCTATGTCCATTGTTCTGAACATTTAGGTGATTTCCCTACCCTACTCTAATCAGCCAATTAAGTATATCAGGTGTACCAGCGCTTGGTAAACATAAAAAATGCAAAGGCAGAGCTTTAATTGGGCCTGCAGTTTTTGGTTTTAATTTTGTTACCCATCTAAGTCTGCTTAAAACTGACCAGATTTGAAATCTGAGACTGACTGGAGGCCAACAAAAAATTTAACAAACCTGATCATGCTGATCATGATCAAACCTATAAAAAAAACTTACCTTAGCAACAGTGTGAGGCTACCATGGTAGAAAAATTACCTGTCCAAAAATACTATATGTACAGCTCCGTATATAAACAAATTGCTATTTAAAGCACTTATATGCAGAAATGACAACTGCTCAAAAACAACTGTTCAAATAAATGATTCTAATAATTATAATTATAATAATTATAATATTTATAATAGAGAAGTTATTATTCAAATGAAAACAACACAGTACTAATACTTAAACTTTGAGAACATTCAAAAATCACTATGGTAAAATAACCTTGGCTGCCAATCACAGCTTTCATGTCTTGACAGTCTCTCCACTAGTCTTTCACATTGCTGTTACGTGACTTTATGCCATTCAGAGTCTGCAAATTCAGGTAACTCAGCTTTGTTTGATGAAATTCCTGGAATAAAAGGGCTGCCATACACGTAGAGATGCAAATTAAGTGGTCTCTTAATTTTTTCCAGAGCTGTATATTTAGTGTTGTCAATCTAATAAAAGGTTTAACAGCGTTAATCACAACACTATTCTGTTAAAATGATAGCCATTCTTATAATATCTCAGTGTAGTTTTGAGAACTTTAGCCTTGAACATAACAAAGCTCAGACACAGAAGTTTTAATAGAGAAAATGCTTCAACAACCTTTTAAGAGATAAATGAATGTATTAGTCATTGGGTTGGATTAAGGAGCAATGGAGGAGCAGCTGTACATTAACACATTAACCTTAACGTTGACTGCACTTATATTGTACAAACCTGACCTAACAAAACATGCAAAGTTGGGTGGCACAGGGATGTTTACAAGCAAAGATTTTCTCCAGTCCAACTCAATACATTTTTTATATGCGCTCTACTCAACAATATGATAAGAATTCAATAAGTAATCCAATCCAAAGTGACATGTATAGGTAGAGTACCACTTAATGTACAAGTTACCATGACACTGAGCATCGAGTCCAGTCAGAGTCCAGTCAGAGTGAGCAGTTAGTACCTCAGTTGGGAGTTTTCAGTTATAATTTGACTAATAATTTTCTACCCAGTTTGGAAGGCCAATTACTCAACCCCTGTTCAAGTGAATTCCCCCTATTCCTAGCAGTGCAGACAGAAACCTTCCTTGGAATATTATGAAGAAACACTAAGAGAAGCCAATGCCTGGACAAGTCCCTAAGAAATCAACAAGCGGAACCTAAAAGAAGGTAAATTGCTCTCAGGGCAAGAAGAAAAAACACTGAGAAGAATCAAATCCAGTCAATCTTTTTGTTATTAGCGCTTTTTACATCTCGTGTTGTCACAAAGCAGCTTTACAGTGGCAAGGGAAAACTCCCCTTTAGAGCTGGAGGGCGAAACCTTGGAAGGAACCAAGACTCACAAGTGAGACCCATCCTCCTCTGATCAGAACTCTTTATAAATTAAGTTCTACTGATTAAGTTCTACATAATATGATAATCACAATAATCATGGTGTGGTATAACCTAATATAATCACAGGCGTAATGAGAGTAATGATAGTTAATGGTAGTAATATTAGAAGCGTCATTAGGCAGGTAGCAGTGGCAGGAGGGTGTGCAGCTGGTCTGACATGGGCGGTAGGGGAGCCTGGTGGTCAGACTGGTGGGTGGCAACAGGTCTGACGCAGGTAAAGGGGACCTCGGTGGTTAGTCTTCTAACAGGTGAGGCCAGATGAGCGGTCTTTGAAAGAGGTCTTTTAGGAAGAACTAAGGACACTTAGAACAACCAAAACTCAAAACAGAAAAGTCTCTAAGAATCTGAGAAATTGAAACCAAGAAGTAAAGTCTCAAGAGCATTAAAAAGAACCACAGAAAAGAACCTAGACTCAAAATGAAAACTGACCATAAGGAAAAACATAAAGAAGAAACACTGGGAGGAATTCAGACTCAGAAGAAGAAGAAATAGAGAAATTAGTTAGAAGTCCCCAAGAACATGAACCTCTCTAAGAGCATAAAAAGAACCACTGAGAAGAACCAACATTTAAGAGGACTCTAAGAGGAAACACTGGGAGGGACCAAATCAAAAATGTCTCTAAGACCTTGAAGAAAAAACAACTGAGATGAACCAAGACTCAATAGGAAAAAACCTCTTTAAGAGTATGAAGAAGAACCACTGAGAGAAGAACCAAGGCTCAAAATGAAAACTGCCCATAATAACATAAGGAAGATACACTGAGAGGGACCAAAACGAAAAGGTCCCAAAGAGCATGAAGAAGAACCACTGAGAAGAACCAAGGCTCAAAAGCTGAATCCTTCCTCTTCTGAGCAGCACCAGACAGTGCAGTTAGTATACAAGTGGGACGAGTGTACAAGTGAGACTGAACAGAGGCACTCGAATCAGATGGAGGAGAGATCTGGGAGATAAGGCACACATGCGCCAGCCCACCCGCACACACAGTTTATATAGCAGGCCTAAAATGGCCTCTAGTATCCTGTCCCATACGCAGGCAGGTCCATCGCTCTCTCGCTCTTGACGGCAGCGTCAGTTAGTATTGGAGTGTTCCAAGCTCGTTCCGCCTCTCTCTCTCCCTCTCCCTCAGGAGCGCATCACCACTCGTCAGTGCCAGGCTGGGAGAGGAAGTCCCCAGCGGGAGAGAAATATCAGGGGAATCGGGATTCATTTAGCCCATAAGAGCCTCTCCGCAGCCCGCTGCACACAAACACAGCGGCAGATAGTGTCTGATAAACCGTCACGTGGAGAAGGTGCAGACGAGTGGGTTACTGATCTGAAAGTCTACTGACAACATCTACTGTTTTTCAGGGAGTTGGATTCCAGTATTGCCTGCAAGTCAAACCTATACCCAGGTTCTCTTAATGTTAATGTTGGTCCTTGAGTAGCCATAACTTTGGGAATTGAGCACATGCTAGTACACTATATTGATTATTGCACTACTGCTGGTCCTACAGGCTCACTGAACACCTGAAGCTGTGATTGCTAACTGCAAACTGCACTCAATGGTTTAATGGTTAGCTACTTAGTAAGTTAACCTGACCTATTGTGGAGAAAAACATGACAAGCTGTTTAGCTGACCTTGGCATATATTTAGCCAACTTTGTAGCAAAACATGGTGTGTTAGTTACCAAGCCTGATCCATGTCATTTATCCAGCCTTATCTATTATGTAAAAAAACATGGTTGGGTAGCCAGATTTCGTTTATTTTGCTAGTCTAATCTATTTTATAGCCAAACATGGTTAGCAGGTTAGCTAATTTCTGCAATAAAATTGTGCATAATGCAACTAGCTCTGACATCTATAGCTAATGCCCAGTGTTAAAAGTATAAGATCCTTGAGGAACCTTTGGAGGTTGTATAATTTGAAACAGTGGTGCTTTGAGGAACCTTCAAGAAAAGGCTTCTAGTAAAATTATTCATTGAAGGTTCCTCAAAGCACCTTAAGAAGTTCCTCCACAGTTTCAGATTGAAGAAATTTCAACGCATTGTGAAGACAGCTGAGAGGATCATCGGAGTCTCTCTTTTCTCCGTCATGGACATTTACACTGCCCGCTGCATCCGCAAAGCAACCAGCATTGTGGATGACTCCACCCACCCTTCACACAGACTGTTCTCCCTCCTGCCATCAGGAAGAAGGTACCGCAGCATCCGGTCCAACGCGACCAGACTCTGCAATAGCTTCTTCCCCCAAGCCATCAGACTTCTCAACTCAACTCAACTTCTGAACTGATGTCTTTTCTGTTACATGTAAACACACACTCTCTCTCTCTCTCTCTCTCTCTCTCTCTCTCTCTCTCTCTCCAGATACCCCAGATAAAAGGGGAAGCATTTTTGCACAAAGCATTTTGCACAAATAACTTTATGTACAGACTGACAGCACAAATCTAGTTTTTGGTTTATGTAGCTTGTATCCAAATTGATTTTTGATAGTCTGGACAGCGAAAAACCATAAGAAATGTGTTTTATGCTAATCAGACCCAAACCACATCTGTAGATAGTTTGGTGATCTGGACGCTTTGCCAGCTCAAATTTCGAAATCCAGAGCAACCTCCTGCAGCTCATTGCAAGTTTGTGATGTCCGGACATGCAAATCCGATCTGATCACTTGTAGATAACAGTGCGGACAGTCATCCGACCAGATCTGTGTTGAGAAATGACCTCCAGTCTGAATATAGCCTCAGATGGTAGGGTCAGAATTTGGCACCAACAGCATGGATTCAAAGACCCAACCTGCCTTGTGTCAACAGTCCTAGCTGGTGGAGATGGTGGTGTAACGGTATGATAATGGTACTTTGGGCCTGTTAATACCTGTCAATCATCACTGGAATTCCACAGACTGTTGGAGTACTGTTGCTGACCATGTGCATCCCTTCATGGCCATAGTCTACCCATGGTCTAATGGCTACTTGCAGCATGATAATGTCAGAATGTCAAGTCATCTCCAACTATTGACAAACAGTGCTCTTCCCTGGCCTTCCCAGTCACCAGATCTGAATCCAGGGGAGCAGTTTTGCTTGTCAACTAGAACCAGAATCCCAAGGCAATGTTTCCAACATCTTGTGGAATCCATGCCATAAAGGACTGAGGCTGTTGTGAAAGCTAAAGGAGGCCCTACCCAGTATTAGTACAGTGCTCCTAATAAATTGCTCGGCATATTTCCCTATTGCTGATGGGCCAGTTTTGCTGTTTTCTATCCTGTGCAGTTTATGTGTGTGTAGTGAAAAGGAGTGGGCAGAGGAGGAGAGGAGGGGAGGGTGGGAAGAGGAGTGGAGGAGAGAGGGAATGAGTATCTGTCAGCTGCTGATGAGTTTATCCTCTGACAGCTCACACTCTCCCGAGTCATTTAGAGCTGCGAGCTGATGAGAACCTGCCGCTGCTGTCTAATTGTAAAAGGAAAAGGGCAATGGGAGATGCCACCAGGCTCCATCACACACTCAAACGCTCTGCTGTGGGTGTGTGTTTGTGTGTGTGTGCTTTGTGAAAGAGTGAGAGAGAGAGAGAGAGAGAGAGAGAGAGAGAGAGAGAGAGAGAGTATGTAATGGCAGGTGTAGGTGTGTGTATGCGTATGTGTGTGTGTTTGTGGAAGAAGTGACTTAAGTGATATAACTGTGGTTGAATGTGGACGTACGGATGTATGGAAAGTTGAGAAAGATGTGTGTGTGTGTGTGTGTATGTGTATGCATGGGTGTGTTTTGCCGGTGGGTTTAGGCTGCATTAGTAAGGCCATTAGTGCTTTTGCAGGCTGTTCTATGCGAGTGTTAGTGACACACTCGCCTCCCTTCCTCCATTTAGCTTACTAGGATGAGGGAGAGGGGTGACACAGTTACTGACAGTAATGCCTCTGCGAGTGTGTGTGTATGTGTGTGTGTGTGTGTGTGTGTGAGAGAGAGGGAGAGAGAGAGAGAGAGAGAGGAAAAGAGACAGTAGGTATAATAATCTCTCAGGGAAACAGAATGATGAATTTGGAGACATAAGCATGCAAATATGCGCATGGACTGTAACTAAACATGCACTTCCGATGGAGCTGCCGACACAACTCCGAATCTTTCCAGCAGCTAAACGAATCCGTTCAGGGAAAGGCTGCAAATCTCGGACTTTGCCAAGATTAGATTTGACTGCTTTTCTTTACAGAACTTTCCAATCTCACTGTGCGATTCCATTTTACCCATCCATCCGTAGTCTTATCCGCTTCTTCCTGGTCAGGGTCCTACCCTGGAATCATTGAACACGAGTAAGAAGTACCCCCTTGATGAATCACCAGTCCACTGCAGGGTAGCACACACGCCCACACTTATGGGCAAATTAAGCAAAGCCAGGTCACCATAACATTGGTGTTTTTTGGAAGGTAGGAGGAGACCAGAGCACCTAGAGGAGACCCTATGACCCTACGACATGGTCATTTTATGTAAGTATGAGTTGCGTACTGGAGAATTAGTGTCATTTAGTGTCATTGCCAGCTGCTAAAACCCGGCAGGATGAACTTCAAATAGTGAGCCTTTTAACGTGGAAAGACCTCGAGTTTGAAGGTCGGATCAGAACTTAATGACTGTATACAGTATATTATTTAAAGAAAAGTGGCAAAACAAATTTTGGGAAGTATGCTAGCTATGTAACTAGCCTCGCAGAGCCTGGTATTAACATGCGTTTCATATCCAGATAGTATCTGGAACTACTTTGATCGGATTCTGTTTACGCTGGCTATTCAAATGCCTTCTCAGTGTGACTAGATTAGATTAGATTTTACTTCCCCACATAAAAAAACTCAACACGTACCTAATTTCCATGTTACTTCCTATAAACAATGATTTCTCATCCAAATTGTCCAGAAGCCAAGATCCACAGTAAAAATTTCTCCTAATAGCGTTCCTTTCATAATCTGATCGCACTGCCTCTCTGTGTTTACTCCTGGCTTTTTATGCGGTTAAGTGAAATCCGAATCTGAGCCGATCACCAAAATCACATGTTAATGCCAGGTGTAAACACGTTCATAGTAAATCCATTTAGCTATGATCTGCTACTTACTTAAACATTGCGTCGCTGTCGGAGCAAACCTTGTATCTCCAGAAAATCCAACTGCCCTTTTTAAACTTTCAATGTAAGTCAGTATGAAAAGTCAAATATTTCAGTGCAGTCCTCCACATTTCCTGTTAGCAAGACTAGACCTTCTAATATCTAATATTTTGAATTGAACAGTTAATTGCATTATTTATTAATTTTTAGGACTGCACAGTCCACTTTGTGTACAGGTGTGGACATGTCTTAGCGCTAGCTATTTCAGAAAACAGAAAACTAGCACAACACATGGCACAATTGTAGGATTTCACTTATAGAAGGAGGAAGTACTACAGTTGCGGAACATTCATTCAAATAATTTTAGAAAAATAATTATTAAGAGATTATTATGTAATCATTAAATCATTATTCATTATATAATTATTACTAGATAAATAAACCCAGTCTGTTATTTATTATTCACTAATATTTTGGGTATTGTTTTACAATAAACCTAAATAGTACAGAACCAGTAAAAAAAGTATGTATGTGATTTTTGACACTGTAAATTATTATTAAAAGAAATAACAATAATTATTCATATAAAAGTGATTCCAAAGTTTCAACAGTAGTAGGTAGACTGCTGTGCATATCATCCTTACTTGTCTCTGAGCACAAAGCTGTATAGGTGTATAGTGTGAGTGTGTGTGTGTGTGTGTGTGTGTGTTTGTGTGTGTGTGTGTGTGATCTCATCCGGCCACAGGAGTGATAAGCAGGAGTAAGCTGTCAGCGGCCGCTCCGCCAGCCCTTATTGTTCATATTTAGATGGAAGAACAATGCGCCAGTGTCAGACGCCCATAGTTCATAATCTGCTGATGCTGACCAAGTGTCAGTTTGATCCATGAGCGCCGGCTGCGATTGGCTGTGGCTCCTGCATCCTTAAGCAAGCCCCTGCAGGAATGTCAGGGGAAGTACAAATGGGAGCCGCATCTGCGGGACTATAGATAGATACATATATAAAAGAAAGAGGTAAAGTAGACAAAAGAGAGAGAGAGAGAGAGAGGCAGAGATTCTCACTGGAACAGCCACCATAAATGTATTTTATATGATGCAACTAAATTCAACAAATATAGGCAATGTTTGTGTGTGTGTGTGTGCATTGTCTGGCTGGGCATCAAAGGTAATCACAGTAAGTCATTTTTTAGCTAGGTGCATCTTGAGGTTCTGGGATGTGAGTCCAGGTGGAGTCTTGATGTTCTTTGGGGTGCGAGTGTAATCCTTGAGACTCTGGGTGCAAGTCCATGTCTTGATGTCTTTGTGGTGTTGGTCTAAGTTTCGAGGCCCTAGGGTGTGAGTCTGAGTCTTGAGGCTCTGGGGTGCATGTTTAAGTCATGTCTTTAATCTCTGGGATATGAGTCTGAGTCTCAAAGCTCTGGGTTGTGAATCTGTGTCTCGAGGCTCTGGGGTTTGAGTCCAAGTCCTGTGGCTCTAGGGTACGAGTTAAATTTTTGAGTCTCTGAAATGCATATTTGAGTCAAATCAGGGGTCTCTATTGTACGAGTCTGATTGGGAGTATCGAGTCTCTAAGGTGCGATTCCAAGTCAAGCATGACATCTGTGGGATGAAAAATGGGTCTCAGGGTTTAGGGGTGCAAGTCTTTGGTCTCATTTACATTCATGGCATTTAGCTGACGCTCTTATCCAGAGCGACTTACAAGGTTACTCGTATTACAGAGGTGGGCCAATGTAGTGTTAGGAGTCTTGCCCAAAGACTCTTATTGGTGTAGCGCAGCATAGTCACCCAGACCGGGAATTGAACCCCTGTCTCCTACATGGTGTGGTAGCTCAGTGGTAGGTGGTGGTGTTATCCGTTGCACCACACCAACCGTTTCTATTATGCAATTCAAAATCTTTTAAAGTTTGAGTCCAAGTCCAATCTTGAGTCCCTGAGGTGCAATTCCGAATCCGAGTCTGTAAGATGAAAGTCCAAGGTTTGAGTCCAGTCTCTGGGGTGTGAGGTCTCTCTTGGGTGAAAGACTTAATGAAGTTGGTTCAAGCCCAAATCTTGTGGTTCAGGCCATGTTAAATTTTGAGCCTCTGAAGTGTGAGTCTGAGTTGAGGCCCAAGTCTCTGGGATCTGAATTCTAGTGTCAAGTCTCTGAAATCCCATTCTCAAGTTTGAGTCTCAAAGCTTTGGGGTATGAGCTCGAGTTAGGCCGCAGTCCAAGTCCAGTTTCTCGAGCCCAAGTCAAATATCGAATCGAGTCTTGGAGGTGTCCAAGTCCAAGTCGAACCATGAGTCTCTGGGGTGTAAGTCAGAGTTGAGTCTCGTGGTTCAAGTCCAAGCTAAATCTTAAGCCTCTGGAGCACCAATTCAAAGACTCTAGGGTGCAGGTACAAGTCTGTGTGCTTATATGAGGAGAGAAATTACGCAAGTCTCGATCGTATGCTGACAAAAAATGATTCGCCGAATATCCTTACCCACAGATTGTAGTTCTCTAGCACTTCACATCATACTTGTCTGATTTGCATTGTGTGATCAGTATTAGTGTTCCTATTCACTGTCTTGCTACAACTTTAAGGGGAGAGCATTTGGAACGCAACCTTGGATGACTAATTCCTATCCACTTCAGTGTGAGTCTGGCTCCTCGGAGAGCATCTGGTCACTTCTCTGGTTCCTCAGCCTCTCTACCCCCCCGTGCGGCCTGCGGCCCACGCCGAGCAGCTCCTCCATCTGCACAAATCATTAGCTCTCCCATTTTAAGTCATGGAGACAGCTTTCACTTTGAGCGATGAGAGTGATCAAAGCACGGACTTGGTGTCTGACAGCACTGCAGCAGCCACTGAGCTCCCCTCACTCTCTCTCTCTTTCCCTCTCGCTCTCTCTTCCTCTAAGAGCACTGCATTCCTAATCATCCGCACTAGCTGTGACAATACAATTTACATATTTATACTGTCTCTCTTCCTCTTTCTCCCTCTCTCTCTGACAAGAGGTTGTGTGACGATGTTCGTGCGACGGCAGCAACGACGACTTTGTTCATAATTAATTCATCGAGGTAGAGATGTTCCAGGAAAAGAGGTGTAACGCTGTGAAGATGTTTGGTAGGAGTCTAAACCGTTGGTATGAATTGATTCCGATTTGCAAGGCAACAATTTCATATTTAACTACATTTCGAATGCTGGCCATGTAACACCATACTGTTCTTCTAGATTATGTATTTTGCTTGCAAATTGGAAATCCAATGAAATCAGACTGACCGTGGCATTTCTTAAGCTCTACCTGATTGGAAACCCTTAGTATAATCCCTGCTATTTTTGAATTTCCACCACTTTCATTGGCTACGTGGTTTTACAGTATAGAAATACCTCCAAACTGGTTTAAACAGAAACAGATATGAATGGTATTTTGCACAGAAAAAAAATCAAGGCTCTGGGGTGCAGTTCCAAATCGTGTCTTGAGTCTCTGACACCTGGTCACTTCATGTAACTAGTATCTGAATTGCATCCTGATCAGATTTTAGATACACACAGTAGTCAAATGCGTCTCTGGCTAGTCAGACTGAAATGCAATTTCTGTGTGGGACAGAAAATGCTGGTGTATTGGTTGTACTACTAGGAGTTTAAATGTCTTGGGTGTGTTTACACTTACATTTTTATGTAGCTTGGCCTTCTCCAGATATAGTCCTGATACTCAAGGCATTCAAGACCCAAGATGCACATGTTTTAGTAGTATAGAGAAGTATTGTCAACAGAATAGGACTCTCTGGAGCAGACAAACATGAAACTATTGCACTATGCCAAATTCTAGGCTTTGGCTAGAAGGATAAAAACTGTGTTCTCTGGAATGATGGTTGGTGCTCTATCTAATACTTTTGGCATGGGTTGGGGAGTTGGGGATGAGGTGGGGTGGTGATCATCCAACATCCTGACTTCTTGTAACATTTAGTAGAATCTTGTAGAAAGCCTTCTCTGCTCCAACAAAGGCAGGATGAACTCTCTTTTTTATTATCCTTGGTTTCAGAAGAAACAACGAACGAGCAGGTGTCCCAATACTTTATATATACATATAGTGTAATTTTAAGGCACAAACTTTCACAATAAACTACAGTGTGAAGATATATCAAACTTTTACAATCACAGTCATAATCTCCTTTGACACTCAAACATCAAATTCAGGCAGAATTAGTGTATTGCTGCTCAACAAATGCTTGGTGCTGAGAAGAAATCTTCCGACCATTCCAGGAAGCTGAGCTCCACACATCCGCAGCACTTGCTAAAGCGGTGTTTTTCTAAGAACATGCAAGCAGCCTCCTGATTGCTTCCAAACCAATTATTTCTGTCCTTGAGACGCCTCCCTTTCTTGTGCGGTTCTAGCACCTCATCGACGTCTGCTTGTCCGCTTTCTCTCCTAGCCACGATTTAACTCCCCTCTTTGCTTCACGACAGGGATGAAAGCAAGATGGAGCGACGTCGGGGGGCTCTTTAGGGACCCAACGAAGGAGCTGCAAGTGTTGCAAGTCCTTTGCTTCTCCCATTAACACCTCTATGGCGCTGAGTGGCAACATCTCCGAGAACGGGAGCTCCACCAGCGAGAAGGCCACATCACGCTAATTATCCCCACATAGGCGCTGTGTGTAATTATGCTTCCAGCTTAGCTTTCACTGCTAACCATAGGGCTCATCACAGCGCAAAAACTGCACTTTCTTCCTCTCTTTAGCCCACTCTCCGTCTCTGGCCTCCTCTCTTTCCACGCAATTTATCCCGCCAGCTTATGGAGTCAGCTCCCAGTGTACGACAATCTGTCATCTCTACATTATCAGCAAGCCACACTGCACTGCATGTTGTGCTACAAGGGCTTCAGCAAATTGCCACTTTTACATTTTTTTACCCGTCTTGCATTTCTCTGTGTTTTTACTTTACTTTATTTATTTTGGACCGAAGAGTTGGCAACGTTTAAGACCACTTAAGTAAAGATTCCTGTCTTTAGGTGTGTTCAGGAATTGAACCCTGCCTTTGTGACTGATGCTAATAAAGTGGTGCTAATGCTTAGGTAAAATTGGTCTGCATTGGAAGACCCCCATTGCTCTGAAGATTCATCATACATTCTGGCCAAAAAAGGTTCTACATAGTGCTGATAAAGGGCTTTTTGACTCACAGTGGTGGAACCTACACACTGGTGCTATAAAACAACGTTCTTCAAGGTTTCATTCGCAAAGGTAATGCTTCTATATAAGTAAAAAAGAAGAAATTTCAATATGGTTCTATTTAGCAGCAAAATGAGTACTACACACTACCATACAGAATCTTTTTTTTGCATGAACCCCAATTGAAATGATTCTAGAGAAGAACCATTTATCCTTGCAAAGAATCATTTTGAAGATTCAGAACAGTCTTTGATTTATTATTGTTTATATATCACAGATTCTCACACTGGTCCTCCGGAACTATTTACCATATAATAACATTGAAACTACTTACATGTAAAGTTAATATCATTGATTATTCTGTTACAATGGCACATGTGGAAGAATTGGTGGGACATACTAGGCAATAGCAAAGGTGCCAAAAGTATTCACATTTATTACTCAGGTAGAAGTGTAGATACTAGAGTTTAAAAAAGACTTCTGTAGAAGTATCAACTTAATCCTTTACTCAATTAAAAGTGTAAAAGTATTGGTTTCAAAACTACTTAAAGTATAAAAGTAAAAGTAATGTGAGGAAAACAAAGGTCAAAAGCTTAGGCCGTGCCACAGGGGCCTATAGTTCACTATGCCCCCTCCTCTCCAAAAAAACATTTTTATCAAAGCCATAATGACTATAATCTTCTATTAAAATTTAGAAGTTAAAAAAATGTTTGGATGCACTAGACTAGATAGATAGATAGATAAGTATTGTAATGGCACAAAATGCCCATAAGTATTGTAATGGCACAAAACGTCAAACTTCAGAAGCATGTTATCAATAAGCTTTATTGGAATGTAAATGCGGGGCTTAGTTGGGACATTTCACTCCAGTTCTCTGAGTCTCTGCCACGGATATCTTCATACTAGGCTACATACATCTGCTATGTGCGATGGATCGCTTACAAACCAATAGGGTTTCAGAATGGCATATGTTTATACTTCTCATCCAACCATGATCTAATTCACACTTTCCGGATGGCATGATTGATCTAGATAGTTGGTCGGAAAGAAAACAAACCAAAAAGAAATAGGAGTAACGATGTAAGGAGTAGAAAGGACAGATAATTGGGTGAAAATGTAAGTAGAAGTAAAAAGTCGGCTGAAAAAAAGGATAGATAAGCAAAAATTCTACTTAAGTAAAGTTACGAAGTATTTGTACTTCCCTACTTGACACCTCTGGGCAACAGGAGAACAGTCAGTCCTCGATTGTTGATGTGTTGGGAGCTGGAAAAATCGTAATGGCTAGATGACCTGTTCAGAGCATCCCCAGAACATGAGGTCTTGTGAAGTGTTCTCAGTATGCTGTGGTCAAAAAGGAGGGGAACCGCCACAATACAGGCAGGTGGTTTTAATGTTATGGCTGATCAGTTTATAACCATTGCATTTGCTAAATGACTAGACTTTAAGGTGCACAACTATGGCTGAATCTCAAGTGATTCCCTTTTGGATGCAGCGCATTATTTGGGTGTAACTGCAGAGCTTGACATGGTGCAAAATGATGCTTTCTTCCTCCCTTTAGCCCGTCTCTTTCTTCCCCCCGCCGTCCCCGGCCTTCTCTCTCACAGAGTTGACTCGAAACCTCCCAGTGTAGGACAATCTGTCATCTCAACATTATCAGCAAGCCACACTGCCTCCCATATTGTGCTACAAGGGCTTCAGCAAATTGCTATTTTTATGGGACATGATAAAGGAAATGCTACCTTATGTTCACGTTTATTTATTTATTTTTATCATCTGATGGTGGTGGGCAAAAAACGGTTAGGGTTTGCTGCTTGCATAATGTGTGTGTGTTGCGTGACAGTGTGTTGCATGACAGCCATAATCATTCTGTTTGATATTATTATTAATATTATTCACATAGTTTAATAAGTAAATTGACCAGATTGCTCATGACTGCAGACCTCAGGTTAAATTGAAGCTCAGACCTGGACAAATAAAGCCAAGTCATGTCTGAAATTTGGAACCAGATCAGATTAATTGGTTCATTTTGCTCAAACAGGTCAAATGGGTCCAGCTATTTGCTGTATGCCCATGTGTTGGGATCTGAGATTGAGCAAAACGGAGGATCTTCCCAAGGACTCCTTTAAGGCTTAGTTAAAGTGCTGATTAGTAAGGTCCTTAAGAGGACCAACTTCATCAAGATTGAGACCAAGTGCAAAACTTCGAATCAGATCACAGTAATTGATTCATTTTGCACGAACAGGTTTTTGATGTATGTCTATTGTGGGATTGAGAAGTTGGGGCAGAGGTGGCTTAGTGGTTATAGCACAGGGTTTATGAAGACTGGATTGTGGGTCGATAGCTGGGTTTGTTAAGATGCCACTGTTGGCCCCCTGAGAAAGGCCCTGAACCCTCACTCCTCCCCCAGGATGCCACACCGATCTGGGCATGCGTGGCCAAATTGCATCTGTGTCCAATACAAATGGTGAATGTGGTTTTCTTTGAGCAGAACTGAAGTGCTGGTTGGAGGATCACTGTACTAATTAGTTAGTACAGTAAGTGCTCATTAGTAGGGTCCTCAGGAGGACCAGCTGTATCAAGTCCAAGACCTGGACAAATCAAGTCAAGTCATGTGTGAAACCGTGGAATCAGATCAGAGTAATTGATTCATTGTGCTCAAACAGGTCAAATGATTCACAATGAGCAATGCTAATCTAGACTAGCTTCCATGAATCCATATGAGATCCAGTTGAAGATTCTTTATGATTATCGAGAAACTGAAGAGTTCTGTTTTTTTATTGTACACAGGCCACTGAGATGCACAAATGGAGAATTTGAGAATATGAAAGTATTGTTGACAATTCAGAAGATTAAGAGATGTATGGAATAAAAAGGAAGAGGCAAAATAAATGCCTGGCCTTGATCTAGGTGAGGATTTGTAGTCTGCATCTCTCCTTCAATCTCTATCTCTATCTCTCTCTCCCCCTCTCTTTCTCTCTCTCTCTCTGTGCTCCGCAGCCGCATGCCTGGCTGACAGGCAACGCAGCCCCAAACTGACAGGCCCTCAAACTGCAGCCCAGCAAGCAAGCATTAATTAAGTCATTGCCGGACTGTAATTTCCTTGAGAAGTAAAAAATTCTCACACAAGAAAAGGTTACGGAGACCTTTTCTGTGTCAAAATTACCATGCGTCATGAATATTAATGCCCTTAATGAAGACAACCTTTGCTTCATCAAGAATGTACCAGAGCAGGTGCCACGCTGATAAACTCACTCAGCTGAATCTCTCTCTCTCTCTCTCTCTCTCTCTCTCTCTCTCTCTCTCCCTCCCTCTCTCTCTCTCTTTTCTACATCTGCTGAAAATAGACACGCCGAGATTTACTCGTTTAAATCAACGTCTCCCATCGGGTTTGACTAGTCTGAGTGTTTTCTTCTTTTTTCCCTCTGCTCTCTCTCTCTCTCCACCTCCTTCACTCACGTCGGTGGCAGCGCTTGTCCTGCTTACAGGTTCAACCTTCTTTTTCG
This sequence comes from Salminus brasiliensis, assembly GCF_030463535.1. Taxonomy (NCBI): domain Eukaryota; kingdom Metazoa; phylum Chordata; class Actinopteri; order Characiformes; family Bryconidae; genus Salminus; species Salminus brasiliensis. The sequence continues at coordinate 8,097,287 of NC_132880.1, forward strand.
AATGTGCTGACTTTTAAAGTGGAAGCTGTTTGTGGAGCGCCTGAATGCTAGCAGTGGGCTCCTCAAATCCGCAGACCCTAGAGCCTGCTGACTGATTCCCATGCATTGTCGTAGTTCCATCAGTTTTATTTGGCTTAAATGTTAAATGTGTTGGTTCCCAAACCTGGTTTTAAGAACCAACCAGATGGTCCTTGTTTTTGAGGTATGCCTTTGTTGCCTTTGGGAGTTGTAATGAGGACCAAAAATGGTCATTGTTTTTAAGGTATGCCTTTGTGTTGGGAGTTGGAATGAGGACCAAAAATGAAGACCTTCTCGAAAGTGATTAGTAGGGTCTTTATGAAGAGCATGGAGTGTCTAAATGCTAGCAGTGGGCTCCTCAAATGGGCAGGGCCAAGTACCTCCTGGCTGATTCACCTGCATTGCCTTGCAGTCGTGAAAACCTAGTCGAGCATAAATAAGGACTTTCTTAAGGACTGGTTTGAGGACCACTGTGTTAAAGTGATGATTAGTAGGGTCCTTATGAAGAGCAAGGAGCGTTTGAATGCTAGCAGTGGGCTCTTCAAATCGACAGGCCCTGGACCCTGCTAGCTTATTTATCTGAATTGCCTTGCCATCCAAAAGGTTCATCAGGTTAAAGGTATTGGTTCTCAAACCTGGTTTAAGGGCCAAACAGATAGTCTGGGTTTTTAAGGTATGCCTATGTGTTGAAATCAAGCATAAATGAGAATCTTCTTGAGGATTGGTTTGAGGACCACTGCATTAAAGTGATGATTAGTAAGGTCCTCATCAAGAGTGTGGAGTGTCTGAATGCTAGCAGTGGGCTCCTCAAATCGGTAGGCCCAAGACCCTGCTGACTGATTCACCTGCATTGCCTTGCCATCATAGAAGCCAACATCAGGAGAAGAAAAGAGTGGTAGGTCCCTCAGGTGTTGTTTCTCAACCTGGTTTTTAGGGCCAACCAGATGATCCAGGTGTCTGAGGTATGCCTATTTGTTGGGAGTTAGAATTGAGCAAAAATGCGGACGTTCTCAAGGACTGGTTTGAACACTGTATAAAAGTGATACATTAGTAGGGCCCTTGTGAAGACCAGCTACCCAGCAATGCAGTTATGTTTAGTAAATTACATTGAATTTAAAGTGGAATTATACTTAGAAGTACACTTTGCATAATTTAATTATGCAAAATTATTCTTATTTAATTAATTATCATTATTATTATTATTAATTTAATTACACTGTCTGGCAAACTACTCAACCCACTTGTTAGTAATCACATGTAATGCTCCCGACACTGGGAAGGTCAGGACTGACACATGCCTCCTCCGACACATGCACACCCAGCCACTGCCTCTTTTCGAACTTCTGCTGGTACCCAGCTTTTGTGCATCGGCTAGCAGACCCCTACTGGAGTCATGTGGGGACAAAGAGAGAGAGCCATCTACCCACACGGAGAGCAAGGGCAATTGTGCTCTCTCTGGCTCTGGCTGCTAATCCAGCGATCCTCGGGTTGTAGCACCTTAGTCCATTGGACCACTCAGAGCCCATTCAAACTCTCTTCAATGGTTCATTTTACATCAAACCACTCTGAATGACTTTGTTTACATCTCCACAATTTCTGTAAACAAACCATACTGACCATATTTGTTCTATTATTAGTTGTACTTCTTGATGAGAATGATTTCATTCCACGTTTTGACTAGTTGTAGCATGACATCATGACAAAATATGACATTATGATGAATTATCACTAACATGCTTTCGGAGGAAGAAATTGCATGTAGTTAAGAGAAGGCTCATTCAAACATGGCAGTGTTAGCTAGCTGAACTACCAACACATCCTTTCAGATTGGCAACAACCAGGGCTCGATTTAAGGGGGGCATTCAAGGGAATGCCATCTTCCTGGTGATAAAAAAATGAAAGGAAATGTACTTATTAAAGGTTTTGTCTTTTTATGATATCATTAACATGTGTTGTATCCATTATATTCAGTCATATGATCATTAAATAACATTATCAGTATATTGAGGTTGTAGCAACCTACTCACCCCATTGACCTGCTTGTATGAGAAGATCATTTAAAGCATGCCCATGACTCAGGAGGTGGTTATGTAGGAACTTGTATGAACTTTAACTTTTAATGGAGTAAAGTGTTTGGGGCCGCATGTGCACCCGCTGTAATTAAACCTTCATATTCAGAAATGGCTAAGTTAAAACCAGAGAAAGAGCAAGAACTGTGGACCAGAAGTCAACCTGAAATCAGAATGAACCTTATTCACCTTGTTACTTGATGATATTCATTGAGCACATTCAATGTGTCATATAATTAAAATGACTAAATTCTTGTTTCTCCACAGTCTTTGATTGAAGTGTCAGTGCCTCCAGATGAGGCTTGGGAAACCTTCCATTTACCAGGACTATTACAGCATTACCATTGGGCCTCGTTCACCAACATCTTCCTTCACATTTTTACACAAAATTGTCACTTAAGATGCCTTGCTGAAAAATCCAGCTCAAGACAAGCTGGTTTCAGATGGGCTAAGCTGGTCTTTAATGGGCAAGGTTGTTAAAAAAAGCTGGTCATCCAAGCAAAAACATACCCTATGCTGGTAAGCTAGCTGGTTGACCAGCAGCATAGTGTATGCTGCGTTTGATTTTGGTCATATTTGGTCATGCTGGCCGACCAGCGTGGTCATGCTGTCTTAAGTCATGTCTTAACTGATGTCTTAAGATAGAGACTTAAAGCATCTTCACTCACAAGTCATAAGGTGAGTGTGTCTTGTGACGTCTTGGCAAAACACACTGTCTTTAGACATCTTGTCTAAGCCTGTCAAGGTTATATAGGCCAAGGTAAATAATACAGATTTCAAACCAGTATGTTGATCATTCTCCACAGCCACCATTGCCATCATAAGCTTTGCCTAAAGACAATGCTGTTATGTAGCTTAAAAAGCTAAAAACTTGACCCCCCACCCCAAACAGTAACAGTTACCCCACAGTCTCGCCAACTCTTGCTTTTCTTACCTCAAACAGCTCCCCTACCCCATCTACGTCTCCATCTCACCTGTCTTCCAGCTATTTCGCTAATTTGACAAAACACAGCAAACAGGCAGAAATCCCCACGCAAACAAAGGTGGGAATCTGTTAACAAACTGCGCCTTTATTCCAGCTGCGAGTTCAGCGGGAGCCGGTTTTTCTTCTCCCGTCTCACCGGCGATCCCCAGCCGCGACTTTCATTTGACTCTCAGTGTGGGTGCCATGTTAATTAGATAAACGCGTGGCGGCCAGAACAAAGCGGCGAGGAGAGAGAGAGGGAGTGAGGGGGAGAACGAGAGAGAAACAGACAGAGAGAGAGAGAGAGAGAGAGCGAGAGCGGGAGAGAGTGAGAGAAACAGCATCATGAGGTATGACACAAATTACTGATGGCTTTGAAGTTTTATTTATGAACTTCTCCTTCTTCCCCCCCCCTGTGGCTACCCATTAATGTATCACCCTGGAAATGCATTTTGACTCCTCGTGTAATTTTCTTTTTTCACTTCTTACTTATTTTATTTATTTATTTATTTATTTTTTAAATGTATGGCCTCCATGTTTCTTCTGAAGCTGATCTTCACCTGTGAGGTGCGTGCAAGATGCTGGCGATGATCGGCTGCAAAGAAGACAGGCGGCTTTTATTCCCTTCATGTTCGCTTTTTGATCTTCACAGTGTGTTGCTCTGAGCCTATGGCTGATTATTTGAACATATAGAGCACTGTTTGGGGTGTAGAAGCCAATGTTTAATACCCAGTGCAGCACCCTACCCTACATAGGGAGCAGGGAGCCGTTTGAGATCCAGTGCATGGCTCAGTTCCAGCTGAGAACAAAATTGAAGTCTCTTTTCTTTTTCCCTTGCTAATCCTCAGCATCTCCGTCCTCGGTTTTCATCTCTAAATGACGCAGCCACTTTTAATCCTTCCAATTTACCACTGTTTAGTCACAATTCTCCTGCGGTGACTCTTGAAAAGAAACAATGACAAGACCATTAAGCACAGGCAGATGCAAAAGCAGAAGTTAATTTAGCCCTGCGTTGTGGGCTTGACGAGCGAATGGGACTGGGATGGGGCCTGCAGCTACGCGAGGCTGATCACAGTGCCGAACGCCCCACAGTAACTCTCTGCGCCGGTGCTAGGCTGTGCTACGCAGAGGCGGAAGAGTCTTAAACGCTTCCTGTGACAAACATTAAGCATGCTTTTAAGGGGTAAGAAGAAAGAGCAAAATCAGTCAATGCGTCCTACGGGGTGGATGTTGAAAGACTGAGGCCAAATAGAGTCTCTGCTCCCCATGAAATTTCCCTCCTGATGGTCAAGGCAAAGCTGGTCATCAAGGCAAAACATACCCTATGCTGGTTAGGGTAGCTCTTGGCCAACATAGCATATGTCTTCATATGCGTTTGATGGATTACCTCGTCTATTGGCATGACTAACTCAACCAAGCTGGTCACCAAGCTTGTCACACTGGTTGACTAGTTTGGTCAAGCTGCCTTGCTGAAAAATCCAGCTCAAGACCAACGTATGGTCTAAGCTGGACTTTGATGGTCAAGGTGGTTAAAAAGCTGGACATCCTGATGAAAACATACCCTATGCTGGTAGGCCAGCTGGTTAACCAGCTCTTGACTGGCATAGTGTATGCTGCATTTGATTTTGGCCATACTTGGTCAGACTGGTCGACTAGCTTGGTCACGACCATCTTGGCCATGAGGATCATACTCATGGTCCAGCCTGGTCAGGTTGATCATGCTTGTAGACCAGCTAAACCATCAAACTCAAACAAAAACATACCTGCTCAAGGCCTAAGCTGGTTGACTTAGGCTCTTTTTTCAGCAGGTTGGTCATACAAGTTTATGCTTGCCAGTTTATGCTTGCATGGCAAGCATAAACTTGTATGGCCAACCTGCTGAAAAAAGAGCCTAAGTCAACCAGCTTAGGCCTTGAGCAGGTATGTTTTTGTTTGAGTTTGATGGTTTAGCTGGTCAACCAGTATGGTTACGCTGGTCATGGTGGTCAACCACCTAAACCATGAAACTCAAATGAACACATAGCCTTTGCTGGTCAAGAGTTCTACTTGTCATCCAGCTTTACCAGCTTGGGTGATGCATTTGTAGCAAAACTTGAGTGAAAGTGCATTCATTGTGATAAAATTCACTGGGTTCCAGAGTGACTTCCAGACTTCATTGACCTTATAAGGAGCTGGAGTTCAGGTACAGGAGCAAGCGCTGATTTTAGCATAGTCTTAGCATGTCCGTTTAGTCATTTTTCTTCTGCACTGGCTTTGAATAAGCACATACATGTGTTGCTGCATGTTTGATGACCAGCACAACCAGCAAATCTTGTATTATGGTCATGATGTATTTTCATCACTTGCAAAATAAAAGCCAGAAAAGCCAGCATACGTTTTGAGATATGCTAGCCATTAGATCTCATTTGACTCCTTGCTGCCTGTGTAGTACACTCCATAAGTAATGAAACAATGGGTTTGGCACCAAGAAGTGCCACATGTGTCCATTGGAGAGCCATTTTGGATTCAGCCTGAGATTGAGCTCCATCTTCCGGACCGGTTTAAAGGAAAAAAAAAAGGTTTAAAAAAACAAAAAAACAAAAAAAAAAACGTCCAGGTCTGTTTACTGTTCTGGCCCGCTGAACACAGGAGTGAGGGCTCCCAGCACACGGGGAGAGAAGTGACGTTTGAGGGGCACTTTACAAAACTCGCCCTGAAGAAGATCTTCTGTATCACCTAAAGAGCCTTTGTCAGTCATTGGAAAGCTGTCACCTGCCGGGGAGATACAGCAGGGCTAGTGGATGACAGGCTGGAATTAATGAGAAGAGTATGACAGCAAGCCAAAGCAGAAGAAAGAGAGAGGGAGAGAGAGTGAGAGATGGAGGGAGAGAGAAGGAGGGCGAGAGACAGGTGAAGGGGAGGGGTTTGGGAGGGAGATTGGAGCATTCTAGGCAGAGGGGGCTTTGTTGCACATAAAGGAATAGGCTGAAGGGGTCGTCTACGTGCTCACGCCGTGTCACAGCAATGGAGGACGAGGAGGAGAAGATCAGCCATGGATGAAGAAAAAGGTGGAAATGACTGGCTTTTGTAACAGTACGGATGATTTCCACTGCTGGAGGGGCTGTCCTGGCCAAATTGTGAGGTCCAGGATGGAGACAAGGGACTCAAGAAAGTAATGGAAGCCTCTGGAGGTGTCCTGATGTCCTGAGTTCTGTGGCGGATATACCTGTATATATGATACAGCATGTTCATGTGGGTTCTAACACTGTAGAACCCAGACATTTGACTCTCACCCTAGAGACTCAAGACTCAACTCAGACATGCATCCAGAGACTCAAGGCTCAACTTGGACTTGGACTTGGACTCAAACCTCAGAGGCCCGTGACCTGACGCTGACTTTGATCTAGAGACTTGACTCCGACTGGAACCCCAAAGACCTGTGACTTGACCCTGACTTTGGTCCAGAGACTCAAGACTTGACTAAGACTGGAATCCCAGAGACCTGTGACCTGAGGAGGAGGAGGAGAAGATCAGCCATGGATGAAGAAAAAGGTGGAAATGGCTGGCTTTTGTAACAGTACGGATGACTGCTCGGGGGGCTGTCCTGGCCAAATTGTGAGGTCCAGGATGGAGACAAGGGACTAAAGAAAGTAATGGAAGCCTCTGGAGGTGTCCTGATGTCCTGAGTTTTGTGGCGGATATACCTGTATATATGATACAGCATGTTCATGTGGGTTCTATCACTGTAACAGAAAAGTACAGACCTCAGCCTTCAATCCTCACTGCTGATTATGGCCATGCAACATACTTTTGTTTATTTGTCCAAGGTAACAGCCTTTACAGCCTGCATACCTGAACTGAAGTTCACGTATGGAGTCTGGCAGGTGGTTAAGTGAGTTAACGGAACATAAAGGCCCTTCTCTCAATAAATCCAAAGTGCTATTGCACTTAAAAGGTGTTTAGCTAGCATACCAACCTACCAGCCTGCTCTGTAAGTAAGACCAGCCTTGAATCATGCCTCACCTTGCATATAAACACCTACAAGAGCATCTCCGTTTAGTGAACCGAGAAATAATGTGTGTGTGGACGTGTGTGTGTGTGTGTGTGTTGCTATTGTTGTAACAATTTGTGTAATGTGGAGAGGAACACACCTTTCCATTGCAGTAAATGAGTTCTGTCAATGTTTACGCATCTCAATTAAGCAAGGGGGGGAACAATGGGCAGCGGGGCCTGGGGCTGTCAAGGATGGTTTGTGTGCGACATGTCGGTTGAAGACTGTGGGTTGTATGACATCTTTCTCTCTCTCAGGAATGTGTGTGTGTGAGTGTGATACCACTTACTGGTAGACTAGTTATACCATCAAAGAAAAGCTCTACGCTGGTCGTTTTAAGCTGCTTTGCCTTTCATTCTTAAACCCACATTTGCTGCATGTAGTCCTTCAGTTCTGTCTACAGTCTAAAATTGTCTCTAAGCTACCGGTTTTAGTAGGGGGTTACCTGTGACCAATAAAAAGCCTTAACTTGCACTCAATCCCAAAGACTTGAGACTTGAACTCACAATCCAGAGACTTAAGACTCGAACCCTAGAAAGCTGAGACTCGACTTGGACTTGCACTCAATGTGTGATTCAGACTTGCACTCAGGAAACTCCAGATTTAACTCCGACTTGCATCCAGAGATATAAGACTTGACCAGAACTCACACCCTAGAGACTTAGGGCTTGACTTGGACTTGCAACTAGGAACTCAAGACTTGACTCAGCCTCAAACCCCAGAGCCTCAAGACTGAATTTGGACTTGCATGCAGAGAATCAAGACTTGACTCGGGCTCCATCCTCAGAGACTAGACACTTAACTCAAACTTGCACACAGAGACTCTAGACTTGACTCAGACTGGAACCCCAGAGAGCTATGACCTGATGCTGACTTTGGTCCAGAGACTCAAGATCTGACTTGGACTGAAACCCCAGAGACTCGAGACCTGACTCAGATTTAAACACTGTTTCAAGACTTGATTCCCAACTTTCACCCCAGACATTTGACTCTCACCCTAGAGACTCAAGACTCAACTTGGACTTGGACTCAAACCTCAGAGGCCCATGACCTGACGCTGACTTTGATCTAGAGACTTGAGACTTGACTCAGACTGAAACCCCGAAGACCTGTGACTTGACCCTGACTTTGGTCCAGAGACTCAAGACTTGACTAAGACTGGAACCCCAAAGACCTGTGACTTGACCCTGAGCTTGGTCCAGAGACTCAAGACTTGACTAAGACTTGAATCCCAGAGACCTGTGACCTGATGCTGACTTTGATCCAGAGACTTGACTCAGACTGGAACCCCAACGACCTGTGACCTGATGCTGACTTTGATCCAGAGACTCAAGACTTGACTTGGACTGAAACCCCAGAGACCTGTGACCTGACACTGACTTTCATCCAGAGACTTGAGACTTGACTCAGACTGGAACCCCAACGACCTGTGACCTGACGCTGACTTTGATCCAGAGACTTGAGACCTGACTCAGATTTAAACACCAGAGATTCAAGACTTGATTCCAGATTCCGACTTCCATCCCAGACATTTGACTCTCACCCTCGAGACTCAAGACCCAACTCAGAAATGCATCCAGAGACTCGAGGCTCGACTTGGACTTGGACTTGGACTCAAACCTCAGAGGCCCGTGACTTGACTTGGCATGAAATGACTTCTGAACAGCTCCCACTGATCCACACTTCATTTTTTTGTGGTTCTAGTCCATCATCTAAGCATTAACAGAACACTACATCCTGCGAAACTGCCCTGTGGGAAAGCATTACTTGCTCTAGAAGTGGCAAGCAGCCTACGGAAGTATTTGATTTGAGACAGATCCTAGAATTCTCTCAGAATCCCTTGTCCTGTCACGACTGATCACGGTTCTCAGAGAAAAACACATCAGCGGCCTTATTGGTCACCTTAAATTGCTCTAAATCTCCTCCTTGGAAACCGACACTGTCATCAACACATCACAGAGCACTTTGGAGAGCAGGCGCCCACCTGCCTTGTCCTACAAACACCGAAACACAGCCCACCCCTTTCAGACGCAAGGGCCGCATGGCAGCAGACAAAGGAAACCTTTGTGTATGAGAAAGGAAAGTTAACATGATAAAACACTTTTTGTTTTCATCACATGTTGAGATTTGTTGAATTAGATCTCGTTAGACTAATTAAAATACCTGAGGGATGGAGGCTTAAACAAGTCAGTGAGAGGGAAGAAGGGAGAGAGGGGGGGAGGTAGAGAGGGGGAGGGAAGAAAGGAGAAGGGAGATAAAGATAAATGGCGCATCAGAAAGCAATTATCACAGGAAGCTGGATAAAAATGGTTTCACATTTTCACACACAAAAAGGATGCGCGGCGGTGTTCACTGATTACACCTTCAATCTCTCCACTCGCTCGTTAGCTCAAATGAGCAGGAAGACATTCGTTCTCCCATCGCTTTGTTTATCCAACAAGATATTTCCAGCCTGTCACTCATCCATTGATGCCATCGTCCAGTGATGTGACATTACTTCTACAGGACTTGTCATTTTCTCAGAGAAACAGTCAGCTGCTAGCTCTCATAAAACGGGGTGTATGTTTATTGATTAATAAACTGCAAACAGTTTGCTAGATTAATAAGATCCCTGCGCAATTAGTTACCTTGCAAGTTTAAGGTGGTAGTAACTTCAGGCTCCTGCAGATGGCGCTGCATGTGGATGATTGGGCTATAAGTACCTGCGGGGTGTCTGACGGGTGGTACAGTGATATGAATGTCTCGTTGGACGTGGGGAAAAAAAAAATCTTAAGCAGATGGTAATGGTTGGCAAAAAGGAGTGATTGCCTTTGGGCGTGCCGAAGACCATAGTGTGAAGGAAGTAGCTAAATCTGAAGGTGCATGGAAGCATACGGTCATATAGGTCTACCAGCAGTGGCAGAAATCTCAGTCTACAGGACGTTCTCCTCATTCCTGAGCAGAAGTGAGCAAAATGCTCATGCTATGCTGTTCCCTATGGAGTATTCTTTTAGAAATTGGTTGTGAAGGACCTGTCCTTGTCCTTTCTTGTCTAAAAGCGAAGCAATTTTCACTCACAAGCCCCTGTCTGTCAGTTTTTCAGCCACAATTCAGACGTGAATTTCCTGTAGATTGGGACTTTTTGCCACTGCTGGTAGACCCGGATGACCGTACGCTTCCATACACCTGTAGATATATCTACTTCCTGCACACTATGGCTTTAGCTACATCTTTTTTTGCCACTCGACCTCCACCACAGACACTTGACTCTCACCCCAGAGACTCAAGATTCAACTCAGACATGCAGAGACAACTGAGAGACAACTGAGACTCGAGGTTCGACTCAGACTCGAACCACAGAGGCTCGTGACTTGATTTGGCATAAAGTGACTTCTCAACAGCTGATCATTAACATCTGCTTTTCCACACATCGTACAAAACATTCACTGCACTGTACCACCTCTCTTAAACATCGCAAGGTGATTTATTTTCAGTCCAGGAAGCTTATTAATTTCAGGCTTACGTAAATGAATGAGTTGACACAGTTAAGGACATGTGAGGTACAGGCCACCAGGGACATTGTAAACACAACAGCAGTCTTATTCCAACAACATCACAATGAATAGGCTTCTTAAAAGGTCTACCGTCTGAGCAGAATATCTAGCATAGAATATTCTAGCAAGGTATGTAGCACAGTAGGCCATGGGGCCAAATGTGTGCCAGAGTATCCTGGCCCATTGAGGCTCTGCAGCCTGTCTGAGACGACTGAACACCTGCAAAAAGGTCCATATCAACTCTTTCAAACATTTCCCATGTCATCTACATTATGTCTGGCTGTAGTCTCCAGTTCCCTTGAGTGATAAGTTCCCTTCTGTGATGGGGTGACTAGCAGTTAAACTGTACTGGGTGAGGCTAACCTGGGATATGCCCAATTTAACAGCTGGATGGATATTGGTGAAAGATATCTTAGGATAGGTTTCTTTGTATTACTTCAAAGTGTAGACACAGCTGCCATTCATCCAGCAAAAGGCGGTAACGAAGAGATCCTCCTCATGGGTATAGGAAATGACCCGAGTTTAACTGATATCCAGGGTTTAATGAATTACTCTTGGAGGTTAAATGCTTGGACTGCCACTCCATGGACTGATTAAAACCTTACAGGTGTTGAATTTCCTCGTGTAGGGTGCTGGAAAAGACTTTAAATTGGACTGGAAATCGACATTAAAGGTTGTTATAGATCATAGATGATATGTTTTTATATATGTACAGCACTTTGAATTGACCCTTTTTGTATAAATGGCAGTGGCAGTGGTGGCTCAGCGGTTAGAGCGCCGGGATATCGATAACAGGGTTGTGGGTTCGATTCCCGGGCTCGGCAAGCTGCCACTGTTGGGCCCTTGAGCAAGGCCCTTTACCCTCTCTGCTCCCCGGGCGCTGGAGTTGGCTGCCCACCAATATCATAGTGTGTGTACCCTAATGTGTGAGTGTGTGTTCACTACCAGATGGGTTAAATGCGGAGGACACATTTCGCTGTACAGTGCGCACTGTACAGTGACAAATACGTGCACCTTTAAATGAGCCATGTAAATAAACCCAACTTGCTCTGGCCAACGTCATGTACAGCAAAAACGGCATGTCTGTGTGTGTGGAGCAGCGGTGCTTGAGTTAATGTAAAGTCGGCGTGTGAATCCTCTCTGAAGCTGAGCTGAGAGAAATCTCCAGGATAAGTGCTGTTCTGTCTGCAGCACCTGCCTGAGTGGCCTGCCTTTGAAGTCCTCTAAGGGGCCAGTGTGGGCCCTCTTTCAACCTGTGACAGATTGACTCTATTTTCAGAGAGGGAGAGCGAGATAGAGCATGAGAGAAAGAGAGAGAGAGAGAGAAAGAGCGGGCCGGGCACTTCTCCCTTCGCTTCCATCCAACAGCAACAGAGTCTAAAAGGTAAAGAGGCCTTCTTCTCTATTCTAAATGCAGGGTAAGGGATTTGGCAGGAGGAGAAGGAGTAAAATCTTATTTCTCCATCCATACTGAGTGCAGGGGTGGGGGGCACGGAAAGGGGAGGGGGGTCGTTGGGGATTGCAGGGAACTGGTTAAAAGGAGATCAAAAGGGACAGAGGAGCAATCGAAAAAGAGGAGACATGGAGAGAGGAAGGAAAAGGACAGAAAGGGCCTCATTCTCTTGTCCCTTTGGCCTGGCTCTGGCCTGTGGATGACCCCTCATTACACCCTTTTTTCTCCTCCATTTACGATCCCTCGTTTTGCGCGTTACCATGGAGAAGTGGAGGTGGCCCACCATGACACACACTCTCTCTCTCTCAGTGTCTCTCTCTTTTTCTCTTTTCTAGCTACATAGGGGAGCTAGATTAGCTACCTTGCCTTAGGCACCCTGGTCATATTGGTTAAAAAAAAAAAAAAAAAATCAATGCCACCCATCCTGGTGCAGCACCAGGCCACTGCTTTTCATCTGCTTTCTTTAGGATGAGCAAAGACCTGAAATATATAACCGGCAGTTCACACAAAGCAGAAATTATTACATAACCTATAAGAGAGTGCTCGGAAAGTTCACCGTGCACAGAAGAGGGGGGGAAAAATTAATACGAGTAACCCCCCCACTCCTCCCCTTTTATGGGTTCATAAAAAATTATACTGTTGTACTTAAATTTTTTAATAAAGTGACAGAGCATTTATTAAGCCTTGCATATGTTAATAATACCTCCTATGTGGAGTGCAGTCCTTAAAGGCTGTTTCCGGGCCTGCCGGAGTGCCACGCTGCAAAGGTCAATAATATTTTTATAATGCTCCTCAAATGGTCCCCGTTCTCCTCAGGGAGGACTTTTAAAATCTGACACGTTTGAAGAAAGGACAGGAATAAAAAGGCAAGGGAAAGAGAAATAGCTTAACTCTTCCATCCATACGGCTCTTCAGATAAATTAGCATCTCCAGGCTTTAAGGTAGGGAGAGTCACAGCACTACTGAGCGTATTTGAGTAACAGTACTTATATAAGGTGGTGCACAGATCCTTGGTACCCGTGGTATCCTTCAATCCTTGCTCTGGAATGTCCTGTTGTGTGTGCTGCTCATGTCTGCTCACCTTAGCTGTCAGAAAAACATCAGGACAGTAGGCTTCAATTGACTCAGTGGTCTAATGTGTCACCGCTATGACCTAGGGGTTGTGAGTTCGAATTCAGAGCTGTGCTACTTTGCCATCAGCAGTTAAAGTCAGAGAGAGCACAGCTGTCTGTGCTCTCTCCAGGTGGGTAGATGGCGCTCTCTCCGATCATTACTCTTAAGTGATGAGCAGATGCCACAGGGGGGGGGGACGCCGCATGTTTGAGAGGCAAAGTCCAAATCCTTCTAGTGTTGGAAGCATTGCTAGTGCTAGGAAGAGCTACAAACAGGTGGGTGGGTTAATTGGTAAGACTAAATTGGGAGAAAAAGGGTGAAATCTTTGGCAAAGAAATTATTTATTTAAAAAAATTCAAGACCAAAGCCTGCCAGAGAACACCCAGAGGACCAGGGGTACCAGAAGATAAATACCAAGACCTTTGGAACAATATCCTTACTAAGTAACTTGAGTCTTGCCTTCATGCTTTTTTTCTTTTTTGACAGCAAGGGTTTCTTCCTTGCAGCCTTGACTCCATGATGGAAGATGCTGTACATTGACATCATCTGTGACAAGAGCTACCTGTAGGTCCAGTGGTGATATTTTATAATTATTGGAGGCCTTTTAATGCATCTTGTGGTCTGTTCTTAGGCTGAACTTGCTGGGATGTTTTGACCTGGTCATGTTGGCAGATGTTTTAAATATTCTCCACTTATAAATTATTTTGCGGACAGTGGAACGGCTGATTTCTGATCATTCTGAGATATTTTCAAACCACTTCCCAGACTTATCTGCATTTACAACCTTCTTTCTGAAGGCCTCAGAGAGCTCTTAGGATCTCACCATTGTCAGACACCAATCACTTCCAACAGTCAAGAGCAAACCAACCAAACTAAATGTCTGAGGTTTAATGAAGACAGGCTCCTCCAGAATCCTCTCTAACCATGTTCTGATCATCTGCAGCTGATGTTCTGCACCTGATTCTCATTTTAGGCATCTGAAGAAGTAATAAATATGACTTCAATCTCTCAGTATTGTTCAAAGATCTTAAAGATGACCATGTGTTTAAATATACAAAAAAAGTCTAAATTCTAATTCTAAATGTCCTGATTTTTTTTACATGACTGTATATAGTATATGTAGTATACACAGTATATTGTCTATAATCTCTGTAGTAAATTTCTAATGAATCTTTGGATTAAAAAAAAAAACAAAACTTCCAACATGAACTTTTCTGAATTTGATTAGGACCTGTTTAACTACCTCACATATCTATGTTACATTTTCCCCTACTTTCATTTGTGCCTGACTCTTCCCTATGGATAGACCTCAATGGGTGGTCCACCATTTAGTGTTATATCTCAAAATGAAAGAACCCGCTCCACCAGACCTTTACAGACATTCAAATTTAAAAAAAGACTCCCTGCGTTCACCCTTGCCTTTGAATATACCGTTCTCGTGGTGCTATCATATGTTTCTCTGTTGCAGTGAACCTTTAGCCGCAGTTGTGGCTGGAGATAGCCAAAGCATGATGTAATTAGACATTCATTCATTGTAATAGCTAAAAGCTCATTGAAACTTTTAGCTGATAAAAGAATGTTGTATATATTATTCCTTGAAGGTGGCCTAGAATGACAACATTTTTCTTGGCTTAGTGGAATAGTGAGAGTTCAGTACATGGAACTGACAAACCCCTAACATCAAACACTGTTGTCTTGCCATTAAAAAGTAGGTCTAGATAACCAAACCCCAACATGACCCCCTGGCGATCCCATTAAAAGCAACAGCGACCTGAGGAGAACATGTTGCTCTTGATACTGGAGAGCAGCTCATCACCTCCAAATTCAGCAAGGGTTGCAATGTGAAGCAGGCCTCGAGACCGCGGCTTTTACTGTGTTAGTGTCTGCAGATAGAGAGCTCTGCCCTGGACTATAAGCTAATTCTAGCCCATGCTAGTTTTTACCATCTCTTCTCTCCATCATCCGCTCTCTCAAAAACAAGCTAGACTGCGTCAGCTGACTACCAAACTAGAGCTAAACACACCTCAGATACTGGCTAAGATACCGGTAAGAGTCGAGAGAGCCAAACATGGGGAAGCGAGGCACGGCTAAAAGCTTACCTAGGACATAACGATAAAACAGCAGAGAACTGTGCTATGATATGCAGCTTCAGTGAGACCGTGGTAGTGGCCTAAACCAACCAAAAAAAGTGGAGTTTACCATGTTACTTATTAACCCTGCTGTTAAAGGAAAATCCACACATTTTATTTTGAGGCAAAGTAACAGGGTGGTAAATTGTAAAAAGATAGCTGAGCTTTTTTTCACCCCATCTGAAAGCACATACTTACTATTTATACAACTTCAAATACTCAATAAATGCATTCTTTGGCACCCTTATAGAGGACCCCAGATGTAATATGAGGATAAGTTCAAACATAAGGTATTTCATAGCTTAGTGAAGAGTACAGGAACATCAGAGCCAGGTTTAAGAGACAGTATTTATTGTATTGAATGTATTATCTATGGGCCTTGTCTTGTGTTTTTTCTATTGTTCTTGCAGTCTTCAGACCAGAGATTTAGCCTAACAGCATCCCACTGTACTGTACAACCCTGTATTAGTATAATGACAATAAAGCTAAATTTTATTATTAGATCAGTATTGAGCCATCTCTAGCCTTTATTCCTGGATGTTACACAAATAAAAACAATGATGAAGATGATAATAATGATGCTGATGCTGATGTAAGATGATAGTCTCAAATGTGTCCTAAATGCAATGCAGATTGGTTTATCTCAGTACGGTATTCAGAAAGAGGTTAAATGACCCCCAGAGTAGCACAGCGCAGGGCTTGTGCGTGGGAGCTGTGAGGCCAGTTGTTTTGGTGTGTGTATATATGGGTGTGTGTGTGTGTGTGTGTGTATGTGAAAGAACCAGCAAGAGCGAGAGATACAAAGATGAAAAACAAAAGCCTGGTGGGTAGTCTGTGTTGTAGGCTGGTCAGACGAGGCTTTGCGCGGATGAAAGCTCGTTTCCATCTCCCATGGGAGCTGATGGCCACTATGAGGGACTGGCTCACTGTAATTGTTGCTGGATGACTCAATAAGCTGTAAGACTTAGAAACAGCGTACGCCGGTAGGCCCTAATGACAACAGATCTTGTGTGGCCTCACTCGCTGAAGGATGGGCTGCCTGAGATAATTAGAGCATTAATGCGCTTGCGATGTGTGATTGCATTCGAGTATTGGCTGGATTTGGCACAATAGTAGGTGAGAGGTCATTCACTGTAATCCTGGGTTGTTTATTTAGGAGCTGATTTTTTGTAATCAGGGAATACACCTTCATTCACATGCTGTTTTCTAAAGAGCAGCCTGTCAGATTCAGAAGGATATTACTGATATTACTTACATTTGAATATTGACACTCATCAGGTACATTAGAATCTGCAGATTCTTGTACTGCTAGGCAGGCTTGTTGATCTAGGACTCTAGGACTCATTTTTGTAGAAGCAGGCTTTTGTTCACTATGTGCTTTCATAGGCTGAAGGTTTGGATGCCTGCAGTAGTATTTAATATACAGTGATGCTAGAAGGTTTGTGAATTCCTAACACGTTTTGTTGTTGTTGGTATTTCTGCATAAATTTGACCTGAAATTGACCTGTAATACTGATACTACTGCTACTACTACGACTACTACTATTACTACTACTAAAACTGCTAATAATAATAATAATAATAATAATAATAAAAATAATACATTTAAATAAATGACACTTGTAAATCTCTTTTCAAGAACCCAATAACTCTTGTCATTGTCATTACACAGAGTATCACAGACAAGCAAGAAATACATAGAAAAACACACAGAAATGGACAGTCCTACACATGTGCAAAACCTAATGGAGAACTTTAGAAATTGTGGATTCATGCACTGTTATGCAGGATTGTTAAATAGACTCATTTTTGTATAAGCTTTTTTTGCCCTGTGAGGCCTTACCGACTGAAGGGTTAGATGCCTGCAGTAGTACTGCTAAAATGTTTGTGAATTCCTTAAACTTTTTAATTTTGACATAAATTTGACATTTAATTTCAAACCAAGCTAGCCATTGTCCTTAATATCACTCAACATCAGTAGGTACTTTCATTTATTCAGAAATCCAGAAGTTCAGCTGTAGTCACATTCATCTGGAGGGTGTTTTGGAGTTGTTGTAAAAAAGAAAAGCGTAATAAATGGCAAGTGTGACGTGAGCGCTTGAGACTAAAAACAATTGCGTGAGTCTTACAGCCAGTCCGTGACAATTGACAGCCTTAAGGATTCATCCTGAATTGTTGACTTTGGACAGGATTAAATGATACACTAATTGGACAATAGTATTGGGAGTAACTGTCTCTAGAAGAATGTTTTCAGCTAGATTTTGGAGGAGCATTGCTGTGTGGATTTGATTGCGTCCTGTGGCAAAAGCATTAGTGAGGTCAGGATGTTGGATGATCACCAGCCCACCTCATCCCCAAATTATCTCAAAAGTATTGGACAGAGCACCACCATCATTCATGAGAACACAGTTCCGCTGCTCCACAGCTCAGTGCCCCCTAGCCCACACTTGGCATTAGGCATGGTACTTTAACTCACAAACCTTATCTTCATAAAATAGGCCTATAGGTGTGGTTCTCGAAATATAACCCCCTTTTTTTTATCCCGCCGATCTCATTATGTCGCATTTCTGGGTCGCCTTCATTTAAATTTCAGGCCTATGTCTAAGGCCTTTACTTAAGGCCAGTGCGTCTCTGCTTTAAACAAGCAGCCGTCACTGAAGCCGCAGGCTATATAGTAGACTAGCGCTAGGCTCGGAGCTAAGCGAGCTGTTTGAGAGCCTTTAGCTGAAGATGAGGCTGACGGTCCGTACTCCAGCTCTGACATCGCTCCAGCCTGGTAAGGTCAAGCCCAACAGAATGTCAGAGAGGAGGAGGATGTATCCTTTTTTTTCATTCCTTCATCATCCCCTCCCCCTATGCCTGTCTGTTCGACTTTGTTGTTTCTCCCCATGTCAGTGTCAACGGTCCATCTGCCTGCTGCCCACACCAAGCGCGGCGCCGTCCAATGTAACCGTCATACACACCAACCCTGCCCTCCTCTCTTTTCTCTTTTCTTTTTCTCCTCAACACCAGAGCAGCTTGCTATCAGCCCACAGCTTGGACAGTATTTCTAATCAGGCAGTGCTGCTATGGTGACCGACAAACATAGATTTGTAGAGTTCAAGCAGGTATATAAGTAGTGCTTTCTCTATTTTCCCAAGCCTAATAGTGGTACTGATAAATACAGCTATTAATAGGCCTCACATCGTCCATTGTGATGTTCCAGATTTTTGCTCTGTCCATTTTATATTTTGGATAAATTTTGGAGCAAAATTGCTGGACCATCTGTTGGTGCCTGAGGACCAGTTTGAGGACCATGGCTTGAACCATATGCTATATTGGACTATATGTCCAAATATTTGTGGACATACCTTCTAATGAATGCATCTAGCTGCTTGAAGTTGTACCCATTGCTGACAAAGATGTGCAAATGCACTTACACGGCTTGTGTCTAGTCCCTGTGGAGAATTACTCCCAATAGAATAGGACCTATTGGCACCATTTCTAATACCAGGTGTGGCTAGAGGGGTATAAAGCCCCCCAGCATTGAGCTGTGGAGTAGTGGAATTGTGTTCTCTGGAATGATGGTGGTGCTCTATTTGGGTTGAGTTGGGAATGAGATGAGGAGGTGAACATCCAACATCCTGACCTCACTAACGCTCTTGTCGCTGACCTCTAGTAAATCTAGTAGAAAGCCTTCTTCTTCTGGACAGTAGAGACAGTCCCTCCAACAAAAGCAGAATAGACTCTTTTTTAAATACCCCTGACTTCGGAAGAAACAATGAATGAGCGGGTGTCCTAATACTTTTGCCCAGATAGTGTATGTACAGATCTTCCAATTCAGTTATTTCTCAACAGGGATCAAGTGCATTCCCATTAATTTTGCGCTGGCATACTGCTAGTATCCCATAGCAGGTTTAGCAGCAGTTTAGCAGAATTATTGTGCAGATTATTTTTCTTCCTTTCCTATCCTTCCTTCTTTTTTGACAGAATTTTGAAATTTGTGACCTGAACTGAAGGCCTGGGTCTATTGGCCAAGGTTCACCACTGAATATAGTGCCCTCTTATAATGACTAACTGCTGTTAAGAGTGTGTTGCTCTTTGGTTGTGTTGTGTTTCGCTATACTATTAGAAAAATGCTAATTGTATAGGGCAGTGATTTCATATAGAACCATGAACAGTCAAAGAACTATTAAATTATACTGGAAAACGTATATATGGTTCTTTTAACACTTCAAGGCTTATTACACACTATGGTGTATTACTCAGTAACTACAGGGACTTCTGTACAAACTGGTGTTGCTATTCTTTGGTAATAGAAGTTAGTGGCCGGCGGGCCATAAGCTGTTTAAGGGCAAAAGCAAAGCAATGCTTTTTCACATAAGGAATAAAGGAAGGGAAAAAAGTAAGGAAAACTAAGGTCTATAAATCACTGTGAAGACAACTAACTATTGTTATCTATTGTATGTAACTATTGTTATCTATTGTGTCAATTTTTTTTACTATAAAGAATCTATAAACAGCTCTGAAGAAATTAAAAGATTACCCTACATGATCATTTATAGGCAATGTGTTTAGAGAAAATTAACATTCGTGTTGTATTTCATAAACCATGGACATTTCCCCTAAATTCCAAATAAAAATATTTGCTATTTAGAGCATTTATTTGCAGAAATGACAACTGCTCAAAAACAACAGCTCAAATAATGCCCAGAAATTATTTTAATAATTATAATGCAAATTTAAACAACACAGTACTAATATTTGAACTTTGGGAGCATTCAGAAATCACTATGGTGAAATAACCTTGACTGCCAATCATAGCTCTCATGTCTTGGCAGTCTCTCCATTAGTCTTTTGTTTGATGAAATGCCTGGAATAAAATATTAGCCATACATGTAGAAATGCAAATTTAAGGAAAAAAAGTAAGTGGTCTCATAATATTTGTTTAAATAACATCAATAATATGATTTTGTGTTGGACAAATGTGTAAAATAATCCTAATATGTTAGAAGAATATGTTCAATTCATTTGCAGGAATCTATAAATAATACATTTTTAAGATGACTCTGCAAGATAAACTGCATCGCATCAAGAATGATGCCATAATAAAAATGAATATCCAGAATGCCTCACTTTCCAAAAAGGGCTGATCAAATCTTGAAGCAGGACTCTGACTAAAATCACTGTAAATAAATAGCTCCAGTACATTACTCAGAATTGAGGATTTTCAGGTCATTCGAATAATACTTGAAATGTCAGAATGTGAATACCATCATCTACCACCTTATTACGAAGTAAAACATCAAAAGATGACCAATCTGACAAGCGATTGTAAACTTCGCAGCAGTGGTGTATATTTCCAGCAGCAGCCAGGCTGCCAGTGTGCTCTATTTGTGGCGGAGGCAGTGCTGTGAGCTGCGCAAACACCTCTGCCTTTGAGTGTAAGTGTTTGAGACTGATGCCGCAGGGTGACATGAGCGTGTGTGATTGGAAGCTCCGGGGCCCAGCCAGCGAGCCCCGAGGTGCCTCAGCTCAGCCACAGGCTACACACTCTCCCTGAGAGCTGACGAGGCCTTTGATATAGCAGCCTGCTGCCATAGCTGTTTTCGCCACCATTCGGCCGTGGACGCGAAGATGGACCGGACAGACAGGAGAGGCAGTATGTGACCACGCTGTTTTTAACGGAATTGTTATTTTTGTCATCCAGTCAAAGTTTGCTTCTTTAGTTAGTTTAGCTGGTGAGCAGTTAGCATTGCGTCTACATCACTGATAAGTAGTCTCAAACAGACTTGCTTGTTTAAGCTGATTCATTTGGAGAGCTTGACCTGTCAATGCTGATTGGCTGCAACTAACACACTCAGAAGAAAGCAATAGGTACCCAGCTCTGATACAATGGCTAGCAGACGCCTATGTCGGCCGGTGTCACACAAGAGACAGCCAGGCCAATTGTGCTCTCTCAGGCTCTAGCTGCTGATGGCTGCGCCGTTACCTTAAACAGCCCTCTTCAGTGTACCTGTACACTCTAAAAAATAAAGGTGCTAAGGAAGTTTCCTTGAGGGATGCCATAGAAGAACCATTTTTGGTTCCATAAAGAACCGGTTCTGTAATAGAAATGTGAAGGTTGTGGGTCTTTCAAAGGTTCTTCACACATACACACGTGGTTCTTAATGGAACCAATAGTGGTCCTTCTATGTCATCACTCAAAGAACCATTTGTAGCATCTTTATTTGTAAGAGCATATAAGAGCAACGCTTCAAGGATGGAGCAAAGAAAGGCTAGTGCATCTTTATTAATGTTACACACACACCCACCACACACACACACACACACACACACACAACCAGACTCAAATGTATGACTACATTTTATTGAATCAATTTTTACAGAATGGAAATAGAACTGAATACATTTTTTTGTCTTGTGTGGCGACATCCGTTGATTCTGCTGGGTGGGCTTTGACTGTGGTAATCGCTGTGAAAGATGCAATGTGCTCTTCAAGTCTCTCTCTCTCTTTCTCTCTCTCTCTCTCTCTGTGTCTTGGAGGTGTGCGCACACTCTCTCACTCTGATATGCCTGTGCATGCAAGAGTGGGTAAAAATGGCTTATCTTGCCAGAGATGTATTGGCTCTTCAGATTCATATACTCCAGAACCTGAAGCGTGCCATGTAGAACACATCAATCACTCCGCCGCCATCAAAACGAGATAAATATTCTAATTTCGCCATAACAATGCCTTTGAAAGACATCTAAAGAGACTATTAGCGCACGGGTGTTTTTCATCCAAGCGAGAGGGTGAGGTTTTTTTTCTCCCCACTGAAGCGCTCACAAACTGATATGTATGTGTGTTCTGTGCACGTGTGTGTGTATGTGCCTGTCGTGTTTTTCCTTAAGGGTACTTGTGCCCTCTTGAACCTAAAAGGGACTGGGCGTGGCACAGTCAGTAATCCAGAGGCATTTATCACTAATGATGAATGTAAACATATGTGCACAGGATTCCTCCATTCAGTCCTTTTCAACGCTGCTGTGTTGGATATTGTATAACGTTGTAAAAAGGGAGATGTTTTGGGACAAAAATAGACTTTCGTGTCAAAACTGTTAGAACAAAACCCCATATCGCTATATAAATGAGAACTTTACAGAGGGAGTGAAATGCTTTCTTAACTCACAATGGAAGTCAATGAAGAAAGTTTTTTTTTTTTTTTGCAAGTCGTTATGAACTTTCCACAGAAGTCAATGGATAAATATTTTAGTCCAGGTAATACAGGACTTTCAATGTAAGTCAATGGATACATCCATTTTAAGTCATTTTGGCTTTACAATGGAGGTCAATGAAGAAAGATTTTATTCCAAGTCATTTTAGTCTCTAAACGAATGTCAGTATGGAAATAATTTATTCAAAGTCATTTTGGACTTTCACAGGAAGTCAGTATGTAGATATTTTAATCCTAAATGAAGTCAATGGATAAATATTTTATTCCAAGTCATTTTGGACTTTCACAGGAAGTCAGTATATAGATATTTTAATCCTAAATGAAGTCAATAGATAAATATTTTAGTCAAAGTCATTTTGGCTTTACAATGGAAATCAATGAAGAAAGATTTTCAGAAGTCATTTTAGTCTCTAAACGAATGTCAGTATGGAAATATTTTATTCGAAGTCATTTTGGACTTTCACAGGAAGTCAGTATATATATATATATATATTAGTCCTAAATGAAGTCAATGGATAATTATTTTAGTCCAGGTCATTTAATACATTCAGTGGAAGTCAGTGTAATACATTCAGTGGAAGTCAATTTTGTATTCCAAATAGTTTTACACTTTTAATTGAAGTCAGTGTATAAATGTTTTATTTCAAGTCATTTTGGAATTTCAGTGGAAGTCAGTGTGGAAATATTCTATTCTAAGTCATTTTTGGACCATTCCTTTGGGTCTGTTCTGACAATGTTTTTTATTTTTCCCACTTTTCTCCCCAATTTAGCTGAGCCAGCAAACCCACTCACATGCTAGGACTCCCCCTATCACTTGCAATGCTCCAGACACTAAGGGGGTGAGGACAGGCACATGCCTCCTCTGATACATGTGAAGTCAGGAGGAAAGCATGGGTCTCCAGCTTTGATACATCAGCCAACAGACACCTGTCCTGGCCAGTGGGAGTGATGAGTGGACAAAGCACCATCTTTTCACCCAGAAAGAGCAAGGCCAATTGTGCTCTCTCAGGCTCCGGCTGCTGATGTCAAAGCAGCGTGACACAGGATTCGAACCTGCAACCTTTAGGCCATAGTGTCAGTGTCTTTGTCTGTTCAGCTAATTCAAGAACCCTGTTCTTCTACCTGGAGGGCTGTGTTGCTATTCGCTATACCACACTACCCTTTGCAATGTGACTGCTTTTGAAACACAAGGACATTCACTGTCACAAGTCACCATCAATGGAGCGAACATGGAGTTGGTTTGGACTAACAAGTACCTGGATGTTCACATAGACAACAAACTAGACTGGAGTTCTAACACTGATGCAGTGTTCAAGAAAGTCCAGTGCTGTCTGTACTTTCCAAGGATACAAAGGTCCTATAGGGTGCACAGAACTCCTTAGGACTGCTATCTCCTATGTCTTCTGTTGTGCGCTGGGGCAACAGTATCATCAAAAACGGTAGGGAAAAAAAGCTTAGCAGCAGATTTAAGAAGGCCAGCTCTGTTGTAGGAGTAAATGTTGGTCCCTCTGGAGGTTGTGATAGAACAAATACTCTCAATAAGCTGCTGGTCATTCTGGACAATAGCTCACATCCCTTGCACTCAACAACGGAAAAACAGAGAGGCACATTTAGTGGCAGAGTGATACAGTTTGGCTGTGTTGGAGTGCCGAGTTAGATCAGTCTTACCTTCTGCAATAAGACTCCACAATGCGGCTCTCTACAGTAGAGCCAGTACTGATCTCCTGCTGACTAAACTTTGCTGAATTACACTGTGCAGCTCAATGTAAACTGTATCTTGACATGCCCTGTGCTCTGTTCCATAACCTGCTACTGTTTTAATCCTTTCACTGTTATGACACTCTCATGTTCATTAAATACTGTAGGCTGATAATATTGCTGCTACTCTTAGTAATGAGAGTAAAACTACCTGATGCTCTCCAGCGCAATACAAACTGGCTATAGTGAAGTGCACACACATACGTATGTATATATTTGTGTGTGTGTGTGTGTGTGTGTGTGTGTATACAGACAAATGCAGTGTCTATATTACTGATTGCTGAATGCTCTATTCTTATTTATATGTATATATAACCTCACACGTTTCCACAAAGACAGCTGTGTCGTGATAAAAATGACAGCACTGCTAGAGCTTCCTTCGTGTCAAATGATGTGACAATTATGTACAAATGTATTAAAAATATATATAAACACAATAAACTACTCTTATATATGTAGACCTGCTTGTCACCTACAGAGAGAAAAATCCATTTTGCTTCATTTTTGCTAAATTATACCCATTTCCATGGACAAATCTGGAAGCAACACTGCGTGCTTCAAGAGTTGTGGTGGGGTGCTGGTGCCTGCCTACCCCCTGGTCCAGGCTCTCCTGCTATAAAAAAATTAATTTCAATTTTTTTGCCTTATTCTTTCAAACCCCTCTGTTCTTCCTTCCTACCTGTTTTCTTTCTATCTTTTTTCCATCTATCGAGATGCACTGTTTCTACTGTTCTGCCCTGGGTTAGCCAACCTGGCTCTTCCCTACCCTGCTGCCCTGTTCTGGATCTTTGCATTGTTTCAATAATGCCACGTTGCACAGCTGTGCTTATAACTGTTTAACCTGCATGGACTTTTACATTACAAATAAAAACACGTCTTACAGTTACAGCATTCTCATTATTTATGGCTTGATTTCACATAACATTTGTCGACCAGAGGAGGATGGGTTTCCTTTTTGAGTTTTGGTTCCAATCAAGGCCTCTTTCTCTTGTTCTGCGGGAGTTTGTTCCTTTGCCACTGTCGTCCCTGTCGTCCCTGGCTTGCTCACAAGAGTTTGACCAAATGCGTCCAACGATAGTGCCCAAATAACAGGTTGTTAATTATCTCCCGCAGGTTTATTGCAGCTCTAATCAGATCCACCTGCTTCCCCCCATTCAGAAGCTCTTGAAGGCTTCAGCAGCTCAATCAGGTGTGTTGTGTTAGGAATTAAGGTATTAAAAAACACTCATTGTAAAAGACTTATCACTAAAGACTGTGAAGAAGACCTTTTCCATAGAATAGTGAAGGTATCAGTGCAGCGCTGCCTCTCCAGCGGGACATTCTGGGAAAAACCACATTTTCTGGAAAGCTTCTTCAGTTAAAGTAGATCCCGGGAAACGCTGGTTGTTGGCAAATTGACTTCATTGTCAGTTTTCTATACACTGCATATGGATGCGTTTAATTCAAAGGTAGTCGGGAGACTCCAGCAAACTGGAACTGCAGTATCTCCCTCAGCCCGACGCCCCTTAGCCACCCTTCTATCTTCCACGAGAAACGCTCCCGCACTCCTCTCTTCTTCCCCTTCTCCCAGCAAAACGTCTCGGCTGCGTTCCGCTCGACTCTGCCGCTCAGGCTAAACTATTTCACTGCACTAATTGGCCAATGTCAGGCGTGACACCAGGATAAACAAACGCAGCTCAAGAAAACTGAGACAAATGTTGGGTAATTAAACTGACGGGGGGGGGGGGGGGGGGGGGGGGGTGTAGAGCGGGGGTTTGGAGAGGGGTGGGCTGGGATGAGGGGATGGAGGGGAGGAGGGTGGGGGCTGACAAAAACACCAGAAACGAGAGAGAAAAGAAAAATCCCACCCTGTGTGGCGAGCTCGCTTCCTTGCTTTGAAATGTCTCCCCTCTCCTAATTAGTCTTCATTTAGTGGATGAGAAAATAAAAATGAATGTATGTAAAAATAAATAAAGCGCCGCAGCAGGGTGTGAAGGGACTGGACGGTACTGATTTCCTTTTTTCCACTGAAAGTGGACGATGCGGTTGTTGTGGTGTGTGTGTGTTTGCCGTTGTTATGGCAATACGCTCAGTTCCAAAGCTTCGTCACGTGTGGTTCGTTTTTGTGATTTGTCTCTTTTTCTTTAACCCTCTTGCCTGCCCCCCACCCTGCTCTCCTGCTTGTAATTGTTTCCTTAAAGTCGTGCCTCTGTGCTGTTCTCAGCTGCCTCTGAAGTTGCTTTCAGATGGAGGCAGGTTTTTCACTGTCCACCTACATTGGAGCACTAGATAGAACATATCTATAGGGAACAGAAATCAGCCCCTAATCACTATTGGGTCTACTACGTTATGGAACGGCGTTATAGGTGACAGAAATTAGACCCGTGTTTTCTATCTCCTACACTTTTGAAGAGGGGGTTCTTCAAGGATATTCCATAAAGAATTCAAGAATCCATTTACGGCCTTCTTCAGATATAAATATAAAAATGAGTACACTGGAAATTCATGAGCACTACAAAGAATGCTGCTGGATATAGAACTGGTACTTAATCCATATTCCCTAAATTGGAAAAAACAGGCACACTACATTAGTGTCCTGATTGGATTTGATTTCAGAATATTGGGAACAGACTATTTCTAACACTGGAGCAATATTATAGAGGACGCAATTCCCTAAAGCTTCCTTACAGTGCTAAAAAGGAGGTTCTTTCAAGTGTATTGTAAATAATGGTTCTATGCAAAACATTAGGAACCATTGGAATTCTTCTTCAGATCCATGGAAAACCTTTTGCTGATAAAAAAAAGGATTCCGTATAGCACAGGGTTTCAGGGTTGCTATGCCTCAAAAAACCCTTTTCGGTACTATGTAGAACCCTTTTTAGCACAATGTGTACATATTAGAACACTGTTGTAAGGAAAACTTATTGCCCCTAATTACTATTCCCGACACTGGACAGTCTTTGAAACACTTTTTAGTGGACAGTAAAGGTCCCTTAGGTTACTCACAGCGAACAATCAGGACCCTTATATGAAAGACTATTATGGTGAACCTTAAAGGCACTGTCTGCGATTTCAGTCCAAATTCAGTGCCTGGCTTTCTAAATATGAAACAAACAAGGTGTCTCAGTCCGAGAAACACAACACTACTCCAGGGAATCAGCAACGGGGGTGATTGTGCTTGTGCATGGTAGATGTTATGCATGAAAAGGGGTGAGGATGTTGTTCTACTCCTGCTTGATAGGTGGGTAATATTGGCTTATTTTCACTGTTTTACAGCACTGTTTTAAGCTAATTACTTGCCATGGCATTTTAACTCTCACTAATGTTAAATCACGAGATGTGATTTGGTAATGTGTGTGCATGAATTTGGGCAGATATTCAGGGGGAGCTCTGAAGGAAGGGGTGTGTTTGTTTTGCTATTATCCAGAATTATACACAGTGCCTTTAATCACTATTCCCTACACTGGACAATCAGGACCCTTATATTATACACTATTATATTGAATAGAAATAGTCCCCAGTTACTATTACCTATATTTGAAAATCAGGAAACCCATATAGAACACTATTAAAATGAACAGAATTTGTGGTTATATAAAAAAATAAATCTCTAGCATTACATTTCTGTGTGTATCACTCTATCGCAGTGCATTGTGTGATTTTAGGTGTGCACCGGATGTTCTCAAATGTGTTAGCAGATAGTAAACAGTAAATAGCAGCCACAGTACATCGTGGGTATAGTTTTTACACTACTTATTAAAGTGCATTGTGGGATAAAGTGGATAAAGGGATTAAGTGCACTGGATATTCTCCATACTATAAAAAGGCAACTATACAGTGTCCCATTTAGTAGTGCACGGATATAGTGCCTAGGGCTTAATTTTGGACTTAGCCTAGGTAGGAAAGAAAGAGTGCTGCGCTGTGCTCAGTCCGGACTGTGCAAAATAGTCGTTCCACCAACCATTTGTCTTTCTGTTACTCTGTCTGCCATGATCTCTCTTCATCTCTGGCTACCTCTCTACTCCCCCCACCCCCTCTCTCCCTCCTTCCTCTTGACCGTATGTCAGTGGATGTTTATGGAGCGTTGTTTTCGCTCGTGATGATCATTGTCACTGGGTGTTTCTATTAGCCATCTGCCCTGATGGATGGCCGCTCGCCGGGCCCGTGCTGATACCCGTGTCCTTGACCACGGCGGAGTGAGGGAGGAGGGGAAAGGGGGAGCGCCTGTCCATCCACAGCTCCCTCCATCTCCTCGGTCACTCTCCCTCCACTCGCTCTGGCCTACACTCTGACACCCTTCGGCAGGACGTTTTACAAATTGGGTCGCCCCTCGTGGCGGTGGGCGTGGACCCAAAGTCCTCTGCACTGAGTAATTGGCCAGATGTGGACTATTAAAGACACCTTTATGGCACCTTAAAGGACTAGTTTGGCTAAATAAATAAATAAATAAATAAATAAATATATAAATAACATTTTCCAACTACACTACATGCTGTCGACCAGCCAAGACATGCCTGGTGTTTTAAGTATTTGTTTTTGCAGTGAACAAAAATACAGATAAAATAGAAGACTCATAATGTCCAGCAGACGTTGGACTCTAATCTCGGACACTGAAATTTAGTTGAAAGTGGAAATCAAGTTTATATTATACAAGTGGATATTTTGGTTGGAAATCAAAGTCACAGCATGCCAATATGTTGACACCAAGCCCCAACGGCAGATGTAAAATTTCCGCTACTTAAGACACAACATATCAACGTCTAACAACGTTTGAATTTTACATTGTGTGGACTTTAACATTATGATCTTGATCAGGTCGTCATACTTTACCACTAAATGTTGGTATTGTATATCAATAATGACGCTGACGTTCCATTTAGAAGATCTTGGAAGTTTTTAGTTACGCTACACAAAAGAATGTCAACGTCGGCTGTCGTTACTATTCTACGACCAAATTTAGACATTGCCCTGACATTAAAATTTGGTCACCTGATGTCAGGACCTACATTCGACCAGATAACTATGTCTATCAACATTGGTGACCAGCTGAATGACTGCTACTACAT
Organism: Salminus brasiliensis; assembly: GCF_030463535.1. Lineage (NCBI taxonomy): Eukaryota > Metazoa > Chordata > Actinopteri > Characiformes > Bryconidae > Salminus > Salminus brasiliensis. The sequence goes on from NC_132880.1 coordinate 8,126,592, forward strand.
TATAAAGCTATGTGATATGCTTTACTAGACTCAAGAGTCCTGATGTTGCAAGACCTGGCCTGATGACGGACCTACGGCAAAGATTTTACTTGTCAACCAACTTTTAACCTTTACGTTTTTACCTGCTAACATTGTTCCCATCCCAATATTTGTCAAGTTTCAATTTACACTTTACAGCACTCATGTCTAGTAGAACTTAAATGACCCTAAATAAATGTCATTTTTTATATAGAACTTGATTTAGTAGGTAAACATTGTTAACATTTCAAATCAAATATTACTTAACAGTGTCAGTCCACATGCTTCTAACTCCTGCTTGCTCAGAAATGCATGTGTAAATTATGTCCTTTAGTGGGGAAAGCATGGATTCTACTTCTCTGCTCTAGGGGGAGCCTAGAAGCCAGACATGCCAATTTTCCACATAACGCTTTGTGTTGGCTGTGCTACATCTCTGAGCAAATACTTTGGAATTAATTTTAGCTTTTCTTCTCAAACACTGAGGCCCAGTCCACACAAGAATGCAAAAAGTAGTCTAAGAAGCTCCAGAAGGGGGCGCTAACATTTCACAAAGTTTGATGTCAAACAGACCTAAATACAGCTTGGAGCTGAAGCACATTTTCAACAACCACAAGGAATCTCTATCAAAATCAGTCAAAAAACAGTTCTCAGAAATCTACATCCTGGACAGCGACACTCTCAGCTTTCAGTCATCTAAAATACAGTGTCTGTGTTGCAGAGCCCAGAGAAAAAGACACGTCCCTAAAGGTATCAGGACCTGAATCTCTGAATCGCAATACATTGGAATCATCTCATTCCAATACAAACACTTAAGCGATAGGAAAAATCAGTGTGTATAATCACCTGTCCGTCATTTACCTTATCACTGCAGCTCCTGTATTTAGTTGTGTGGCTGTGCATTGCAGAAAAAAAAGCATTGCACTCTAATGAAACGTTCCTACTGCAAGGATGAAGTCACCTTAAATGATCCTTTAAAATATGTAATCATTTCCAGCATGTCCCCTGCTGTCGCAGATAAAAATCATATTAATGGCATTTCTCATAGAAACAACGATAGCGCTGATTTGCCTCAACATTGTCACCTACTGATTGATTATGGAGTGATTTATGTTTTAATATAAAACACAGCCATGGCAGAGCATCTAATATAATATTCCGTCTTAAAAACAACTTAACGAGCTCATGGAAAAAAAAGAAAAAGAAAAAGTAATGATCATTTAAAATGGATGAAGTAGCTTATCAGCTGCGACTCCTCTGGATGTTGTCTAGCTGGGTGTGTGAGTATGTGTGTGAGTATGTGTGTGTGTATTTGTTTTTGTACCTTTTTGGGGACATATATATTAACAGAAAGACATAATAGCGGTGAAACGTCCTTGACTTTGCTGAGCGATTTCCCTTTTTTTAGTTTTCTAAAGGAAGGAAAAACACTTCTTACTATACACACTCACTGTTTGACCCCACATATACGTATGCCCACCAGGGTCAGTGATGGGACCAGGACGGTTTAAACATGGGCCACATCTTGGTTGTACACTAGATGGGACCCATGAGATTAATCTGGGCTATTATTAAGGGAGGCAATTTGGAAAGCCCAGTTGGGTCTCAGTAGAAACACATGTACAAGCCCATACAGAGCCATTGCCCACCTGAAACCCACCTAGCCTCGCTCAAAATAACGGCGATCACATCACTGGAACACAGTGCAGGACTGTATGAGGGACACTTGTATGCCTACTCTTTCATGCGATTATCTAATCAGCCAATCATGTGGCAGCAGTGCTATGGATTCAGTTGTGCAGATATGAGACTCCTGGGATTTTCAGCACTACAGTCTCTAGAGGTAGACTACAGTAACTCAGATAACCACTCTATACAAATGTGGTGAGCACAACATGCCAATCCTTAACCCTTTAGCAAGTACGGTCCCACCAGTGGGGTTTGCCAGGGCTAGTCCCTGATTGGTGCGGTCACACCGGTGACATAGTAATGTTCGGTCTCTACAACACTGCCATAACAGTTTATCAACGGAACTTTATCAGTCATAAAAAAAAAATAAAAATCTCAGCAACTTCAACAACAGTATGATCGAGAGCATTCTTACCAACTCCATCACAGTCTGGTACGGACAAACTGCACCGCTCAGGACAGGAAGGCTCTCCAACGTGTAATCAAGATTGCGCAGTCCATTTCCAGAGCAGCCTTCCCCTTATTGCAGGACAACTACAGGACTAGGGTTAACAGGAGGGCCCACACCCTCAACACAGCCTCTTCACACTCCTACCATCGGGCAAACACTACAGCAGTGTGAAGTCCAGGACAGCCAGACTGACAAACAGTTTCTATCCACAAGCCATCAGGCTTGTAAACACCTCCTCCCCAATTCCACGGTTCAAGATTGTCTGTAAATGGAATGGAACTGCAAAGTAAGAATTTCATTAGTGTAACTGCTTGTTTCTGCTGTGCATGTGATGTTTTCCCCTTGTTTTTCGCTACACCAGCATGTAAAAGCTCTACTATGCCTCTGATACTTTAACTATCTAACCTCAGTAAAACATTTCTGACATAAAGTTCAGTGCCAATTTCTGACACTGTAAGCAAACATGGCTGCCTTCACAAGGCTGGAGTTCTTCTCTGGCTTCTTACTGAACTTAAATGGTGCAGAAGCTACAAGAGCTAGAATGTAACTGCGGCATTCTTTTAAGGTGGAGTATGAGCTTCATGCTGCAAGATAGAATTTTAATATCTTTAAACTGATTATTTCAATTCAATTTAATTCACTTTACATTTTTATATCAGTCAGATCCAGTGAATACATGTCGATACGAATTCATGAAGTGTCGCTGCTTTATTAAAACAGGCAAAAAATCCAGGTAGAACAAAATATTGAAAATGTTGATTCCCCACATGGTTCTACAGATGTGTACAGCTGAGTCACATTCAGCTCATGCTAAAAGAACTCACTCGGTGCAGACCTTCACATACAGGGTTAAAAAGACTGGGCTAAAACAGCAGAAACCCACATCTTTCAGCCAAGAACAGAAAGCTGAGGCTGCAGTAGCTCAGCACAGGCTCACCAAAACCGGACAGTTAAAGACTGAGCAGTTTATTGTAGTGTAGAAAGTTGGAGAAAGAAGGGAAAAGGGCAGGAGAAGTGGTGGAGACAGAAAGGTGTGAGAGCTAGAGCTTGATTTCATATGGGAAGAAAAGAGAAATAAGAGAGAGCAAGAGAAAGTGAGAGAAAGGAAGGGTGAGAGAGGCAGAGAGTGATTTTATATGGAGAAAGAAATGAGAGGGAGAGAAAGTTGGAATGCATTTTATATGGAGAGAGAGAGGGAGGTAAGAGAGAAAACAGGAATGAGAAAGAAGAGAGAGGTTAAAAAGGAAGAGAGGTAGAGAGCATGATTTCATGTGGAGAGAAAAGAAATAAGAGTGAAAGAGAAAGGCAGGACAAAGAGGTGGAGAAAGAAGGGCGTGAGCGGTAGAGAGTGATTTCATATGGAGAAAGAGAAAGAAGAAAAAGAAAGAGAAAAGCAGGAGAAAGAGGTGGAGAAAGAACGGCGCAAGAGGTAGCGCGAGTGACATTATAAGAAAGAAGAGAAAGAAGAGAGCAAGAGTAAGGAAAGAGAGAGAGAGAGAGGTGAAGAAAGGAAGTGTGAGAGGTAGAGAGTGGTTTCATATGAAGAAAGAGAAATGAGAGAGGGAGAGAAAAGTGGGAGAGGGAGGTAGAGAGAGTGATTTCATATGGAGGGTGAAATAAGAGAGAGAGAGGTGCAGAAAGAGAAGGGCGCGAAAGGTAGAGAGAGTGATTACATATGGAGAGAGAAATAAGAGAAAGAAAGAGAAGAAATGTGGGAGAGAGGGGTAGAGAAGGAGAGAGCTAGAGAGAGGGAGAAATAAGAGAGAGAGAGAGGTGCAGAAAGAGAAGGGCGCGAGAGGTAGAAAGAGTGATTTCATATGGAGAGTGAAATAAAAGAAAGAGAAGAAAGAATTGTGGGAGAGAGAGACGGTGAAGAAAGAGAGAGCTAGAGAGAGTGATTTCACATGGGGAGAAATGAGAGAGAGAGAGAGAGAGAGAGAGAGAGAGAGGTGAAGAAAGAGAAGGGCGCGAGAGGTAGAGAGAGTGATTACATATGGAGAGAGAAATAAGAGAAAGAAAGAGAAGAAAGAATTGTGGGAGAGAGAGACGTTGAAGAAAGAGAGAGCTAGAAAGAGTGATTTCATATGGGGGGAGAAATAAGAGAGAGAGAGAGAGAGGGAGAGAGAGAGAGAGAGAGAGAGAGAGGTGAAGAAAGAGAAGGGCGCGAGAGGTAGAGAGAGAGATTTCATATGGGGGGAGAAATAAGAGAGAGAGAGAGAGAAAGAGAGAGGTGAAGAAAGAGAAGGGCGCGAGAGGTAGAGAGAATGATTTCATATGGGGGGAGAAATAAGAGAGAGAGAGAGAGAGGTGAAGAAAGAGAAGGGCGCGAGAGGTAGAGAGAATGATTTCATATGGGGGGAGAAATAAGAGAGAGAGAGAGAGAGGTGAAGAAAGAGAAGGGCGCGAGAGGTAGAGAGAGTGATTTCATGTGGGATTATAAAAAACAAATTGGAGATTTTGGAGAATGTCACCTAGTCAAGCGCCCAACCTTGTCAGTGTGATTAGGCGACTGTGATTAATTAGTTTAGTAAGATTGAGCAATTGGGTCAGCGGCAAGGAAAGTGTGTGTGTGTAAGTGTGTGTGTGTTTGAGATAAAATAGACTGAGGAATGGTAAATGTCAGACAAAGAGAAAAGAAAAATGATGAGGAAAAACATTCGGTGTGGACTCTGTAGAGCCAAGTGGCACAGTAGAAAAAGTAAAATCTGAGAACAGGGGAGGCGATGGTGAGTGAGCAGCGGCAGGCGTGTCCGGAGTGTTCGCGTGATTTGCTGATATAACCTTGGGGGCTGGGGGGGGGCTTCACTGGAAAAGAAAAAAAAAGCTTGTGGCCGAGCCACATTGATCCGGACAGTCAGTGTTTGTGCGCTGGTTTTTTTTGGGCAGGCTCTGTGGGGCCTGGGTGGCTTGGGCTGGCCCAGGCTTTCTGATCAAAGGCACGAGGTCTGTGTGTGTGTGTGTGTATAAAAGGCATTTATCTGAGTCAGTGTGTGGCTCCTATTTCTGGCAGCGAGGGCCAAGGGTTCGCTGGATCCGAGAGGCAGGCTTGACTGCAGCGGCACAGGCACTCCAGTGCCTCCACACTGTTATATAAACCAGCTCCTATAAAAACCACTCCTACACTGCCTAATGGTGTTCAGCGAAGCCAGAGCGGCTGCTAATTTTAGCCCAATCGCAGCCCTGGCGTAGAGATGCTCCCCTTCTTCAGAATAGCGCTAGCTCTGAGAGTCAGAGTGTGCACCTAGCAGCAGCGATTGTGGAGGAACTCCCTACGGTTCTCCTTAAACCGTATCCATGGACAGCTTTTCCCCATTTTTTCTTTCTTAAAGAGGAGCTGCGAGAGATTACATTAATTACAGCATCGCAGAGGAAGATCAAGGGGGATTCTTAAACTGTCATTGGAGACATGGGGGGGGGGGGGCACTCAGAATATTTCTGTTTCTGTTTCTCTTTCATGAATCACTTCAGAACACACCCATTTATATATGTAATAGTAATATAGCTTATATTGATACACTGTATCAGTCTGTATATATATATATATATAGTCATTCATTAAGAGTGGCAAAAGTGTCTCCAATAAAATAATAATAAGAATAAATGTGTTCAATTTCATTGCATAGAACCTTTTAAGAATATTCTATGTAGCACCAACAAGTGAAGTAAAAATATGCAAATGTAAACTGTCTCTGTACACACACACACACACACACACACACACATATATATAAACATACATACATATGTAACTATATATATATAGAGAGAGAGAAAGAGAGCACTAGTACATAAATAGATTTATATTTGTGTGTGCATGTATGTATGTTTATATAATTAAATATATATGTATGTAAAGACATTTGTATATACATTTGTATATGCCTATTTATATATATATATTCCCCAAATTTGAATTCAGAATTTTTGTGTAAAACCTCTGTAATGCGATGGGCAGCAGCAGCAGTGTGTGTGTGTGTGTGTGTGTGTTGTGCAAAGCTTTAGGAGGCGTTCTCTCCTTTGTTACATCAGGAGCGTGGAGAGCCCTCTCTGGCACTGCTGCCCTCAGGCTATGGGTTTGACTGGGGCGGGGAAAGAAATCCGCCTGTTTTGTTCCTCTTAAAGACCATATACCGTCAAAGACGCTTGCCACGTATCTTTAATCTTAAACTGTAACATCTTAGTAATTACAGCCGGGGAATATCAAGGAAGCGGGCCTCTCTTTCTCATTTTTCATTTAAAGCAAGGAGCCTTTTATCATCATTAGTCCTTTCAGCTGATTTTGTCATGTGAAAAGAACTGCTTTTTTAAAAGTGCTAAATATAACACATATTAAATGGGTTTCATACGTGGATTTATAGTGCTGTTTTAGGCACCTGAAACAATTCTGTTTTTAAAAAAGCTGTTTTATTACAGTGTTTGTAAATTATTAATGCAGGAAGCAGTGGTTTTATCTCCGTCAGTCTGATTACTGAACTATTTACCAAAGCTCATCTTGAAGAAGGCATGTATAGCATCTGATACCTGCTTCAGTTAATCCTTTGCTGGTGGACTTGAACAAAGCTAGGTGATGGCTGTTGGGACTGAGGAGACGTCTGGGGTCAAACATTTGAATCCATTATAAAACCTATAAAACATTAAAACAAGAAGTTGTGGTTTTCTCCAAAGCTCTCCTAATGGGAGTCTAGTATTATTTAGAGATCTCATCCAACACCTGGTTTGGTTAATCAGTGCTTAATGATGTTAATTCAGGTGAGCTGGTGATGGACAAACCCATGCGCTGGCTGGGGCCACCCAGGATATATCTGGAACCAAGCTTTGTTCTTCAAACTAGCTCACAAGATTTGTAATGTTGATATGCGGGATTTACAAGCAGAAACACTCAGGTTTTAAGAATAAATGTGAAAAATTATATAATAATAAATGCCTCTACATATTTATATATAGTCAAGTACAAAATGTACTTAACTTTGAATGGATGTTTGTGTAAAATAAAAGTTCATAAATAAGTCATTTAGTGCATTTTTCTTGGTCCAGATTTATTTACACAGTGTACAGAGCAGCTACAGGGAGCGGGAGAAAACTAAAAAATGGACACAAATGGAAATACATGCTTTTCAATATATATATATATATATATATATATATAAGAATACATAAATTCTTTGTGCATGTAGTTATTTGGTATTTAGTGATCACATTAAGCTGTCCCTGTTTTGTCAGGGTAAACAGATCCAATTTCAGTTCATGCTCTCCATGCAAAATCCCTGACTGTCACCCGTAGTTAAACGCGGAAAGCAAAGTTTGCGTTTGGTGCGAAGCTGCCGCTTTTTCCAAGTTCTGCCGAGAATGTTGTTTTTCCAGCACATTTCCCTGTGCAACCAATCAAAGAGGTGCAGTCGGCGGTAATGAAACAGGCAAACATTTCAGGGCTCCCGCCTCCTTCTTAATGGCTGAAAAATGCTAATTGGATGGAGACTGCATGTGTCAAAGAAAACAAAAGGAGTAGGGGCGGCTGGGCGAAAGGGTGCTCCTCTCGCACTGGAAGGAATGGGAAACGTGCCGCTTAACTCCAGATGGTTTCCAGGAGCCGATCGTAAGCTGAAGCTCCAGCTGTTTGGTGCTGCAAGAGAAGAAGTTTCTGAAAGGAGGATCACCTGGTGCGGACATACGCGGCCCGCGGGCGTGGGAGGATGGAGACAATAAGCATTTGTACTGTGGGAGATTATGTATGTGAAACGTAAATGCAGTAGCTAATATTTTACAGGCAAGCAAAACCTACAAGCTACTGCGTGTCGCTGTCAGGGCTGTACGCTACACGGGTCAGCAGCTTCCTGAATAATTAGCACCAGTAACTCAAGAGCTAAAGTGAGGGGAAAAAATACTGCCATGCTTCGGTACTAGTGTTGAACAATAGGGAAACAATTGCAAGCCGCTCTAAAGAATATGTGGAAAATCAGAAAGAGCCGAACAGTCATGGTTTTAATGCATCTTTAATTGGTCACCATTAAGCATTCTCAATGAGAAGGAATCCCCCCCACCCAATTATGTAAACATACACCGATAAAATATATCTACACCGGTCAGCCCTATAATTAAAACCACAAGCGAACTGAATAACACTGATTATTTGCTTACAGTCAGTTCTTGAAGGCGATGTTTGTGTTAAACACAGAAAAAATGTGCAAGCATAAGAATCCGAGCCAATTTGACAAGGCCTAAACTATGGTGGCTAGACATATGTCTGGGTCAGAACATCTCCAAAACATCAGGCAGTTCTTGTAGGGTGTTATTCCATTATGCAGTGGTCAGTACCTACCAGAAGTACACAGAGGAAGGACAACCAGTGAACCAGCAACAGGGTCATGGACACCCAAGGCTCACTGATGTGATCCACGTAGGCCCCACTTCACAACTTACAGGATTTGAACGATCTGCTGCTAACGCCTTGATGCCATAGGATAACTCAGAGGCTTCAATGGATCCAAGCTGATTAGGCAGCACAAAGGGGGATCTACAGAACAATAACAAGCAGGTGGTTTTAATGTTCTGGCTGATCTGTGTACGCAAACAAACACACATACACATAGAAACATACATGCAGTGAAGAAGGGTTCCACTACTGTAGTCAGTGTTCTGCTATTTACTGCCATACACATATTTCTGCAACAAAATCAGGCCTCCAAAATGAAAACGTCTGATCTTTGATATTAAAGTAAAAAGATTTTATTCCAAGTCATTTCAGACCATTTTTACTGATCCATTCATCACACCGTCTATGCACACAGCAAAGAGCAGCTGTTGTTTTCAAATAAGTAAAAAAAAAAGAAAGAAAGTAAGAAATAATTAATTTATTCAGACAGCTCGATACATATTCTCTAATAATGGCAGATAATGCTGAATTAATCATCGCATAGCACTGAAATGTCTTGTATATGTAAGGCTGACTCCCAGTGACTTATTTTAGCGAGCAACAAAAATGGATGAGAATGGCTTTTAGTGCATTTTGCAACCAGACCCTTCAAATATGTGAATATATTACAGTGCTGTGTAAAAGTCATAGACATTTCAAAAATTCCTCCAGGGCCTTCTTTTCATAATAAAAGCCATAAAAGCGTAATGCGATGTTAACTGTTATTTATGTTACTGGGTTTCTTTTTTTCTTTACATATGGTCTCATAATAACTATTAAAAAATGTCCAAAATGGGATTTTTTATTGGGAAAAGCAAAACTGCTGCTAACTTTCAATGTAGTTTAATGTCCAGAGATTTTTACTCCAAACACTTTTCGAGTGTTTCTATAGATCCATTCATCATGAAATACAATACAACACAAAACACCAAATCTCCAAAATGGAAATGCAAACATTTTTTATTACTTTTAATGTAAGTTAATGTGAAGAGATTTTATTCCAAGTAAGTCCGAGTGTTACATTCACAAATGTGAAATATAAAACAAAACCCTGTATTTCCAAAATGGAAACTTTACAGAATAATGGATACATGTAACTGCTGTAATTGCTGTCAGAACAAAACTCCTTTCTAAGACTTTAATAAGGGTTAACGTAACGAGTTTTTAAATTACTTTTGGAGTGTTTCTATTCCCTTTATCAATAAAAAATAGAATGCAAAACACTGTATCTCCAAATTGTGAACTTTACAGGAGAAAACAAAAACATTCCTAACTTTTAATGCAAGGTAATGTATAAAGATATTTTATTCCAAGTACCTTTGGAGCATTTCTATTGTTGGTTTCGTCAATATAACAAATACAAGACAAAACATCATATCTCTGAATTGAGCAATTAGGAACCTTACAGGACAAAGGAAAAAAATATGTCAGTTAATGTAAAAAGATTTTTTGGAGTTTTCTCTGGACCATTCATCTTGGTAATACAATACAAGACAAAAAACACTGATCTCCAAAATGGGAACTTGAAAATTTTACAGGATAATAAATAAATGTTCCTAATTTTAGGGTTAATGTATGTTATAATAAAGTATATAATAAAGTGTTTATTTATATAATAAAGTGTTTGTATTTCAAATAATGTTGGTGCATTTCTATAGTTCTTCTCATCATTAAACAATACAAGACTACTTTGGATCTCCAAACTGGGAACATGATAATGCAAAAACATTCTGCCATTTTAAAGTAAACTAATGTATGAAGAGATTTTATCTATTTTTCAATTAATCAATAACACAATTCCCTTGTACAAAACAATGTATCTCCAAAATGGAAACTTGGGAATTCTACAGGATAATAGCTAAATATTTCTAAATATTTTTATTCCAAGTACTTTTGGAGCGTTTCTATTGTTAAATTCATCAATTAACAAATACAAGACAAAACTGTATCTCCAAAATGGGCAAGTGGGAACTTTACAGGATAAAGGAAAACATTCCTTTATCCAAGAACTATTTACTTACATTAATGTAACGTTTAATGTAAGTAAGAGATTTTATTCCAAGTACTTTGTTACTTCCAAGAATGTTAACTTTACAGGAGAAGGAAAAAATATATACTTTTTATACAGGAATACAGGAATCTTTTTTATAGAATATATACATATATATAAAATTTAAGTCAGTTTCTGCCATTTCTATTGGTTCATTTATCCTAAAATATTCATATAATGTAAAAGGGAGCTGGCATGTTTAAATGTCTTAGAAAGGAGTTTTGTTCCAACAGCAATGTTATTTCCTTCTTATATTTGTGTAAGAAAATCACCTGCATTACTGTACCAACACTAAACTTCCAGCTAATCAAAAGCTGAGTTCCTCAAGCTTCTGCTTCTGCTTCTATTTCAGAACGTTCCTCAAGTGTCTATCAGCTGAGAAACAGCCCTTATTCTCTTCCTCTCCCTGCGACTGTAAAAGTGTCACACTGGAAAGTCTTCATGCAACTTTCTTCATCAGCATTTTGTGAAACTACAGGAGTAATGAGTTATGTAAAGCTGTGATGGCTCTCACGCTCTCTCTCTCTCTCTTTCTTTCTCGTTCTCTCTCTCTCTCTCTCTTTCTTCTGAGCGAGCTGACATTTTAATTATCCTCCCTTATCTGATGGATTCCCAGATATTCCTCACCACACAGCACAAGTCTGCTCTTTATTGTTTTTTTTTTTATCATATATCCTTAGATTCAGCCTGTCAATGAATGTATGAAACTCATTTGGTCTGGCGTTGATTGAAGGTCGAAGATTTTACACATTGTGGAGGAGTTGCTTTTCTTTTCTTTCTTTTTTTTATCAAGAGCTTTAAATCTCTCGTGTTCGTAAAGTGTCTGCTGCTTGCACGACAAAGGAGGGGAAAAAATAGCTTCTTATAAAGAAGCAATTGTGATAGGAGAGACTTCTGCTCTGGGTGATCGTTACAAAATGACCCAGTCTTATTGTAACGTACAATCATGTACAGCAGCTGTCTGCAATTTACAGTGATGTAACCTTTCCATGTAAAGAATACCTTAATGTGATTAACTATATGTGCCCACTTTTACCTAACCTTGTGTGAAAAAGAGGGGAAAATATGGATTTACTAAAAATACACACCATTATCTGCTTTGCAGCACTTTTATTTGTTTGTTTTTTTAAACAACAACAAATAAAACAATAATAATAATCTAAAAATCATATTTTTTTAAATACTTAATTTGTATTTAAATAAATTAGTAAAATCCACAAACACAGATAAAGCATTAGATCATGCACAACTGCAATGTCTGGATTTTGATGATTCTCAATTACAGTGATGAGCTTGTGAACACTCAGCAAAGGTAACAGCAAGAGAAGTAGGAGGAGCACTACAGGCTTTCACAGCCCACTATTACAGAGGCCCCGAAATTGTGTCGTGGCCCAATGGTAGAACGCGTATCCCTTTGAAGGCTCGAACAGTTATAATGGCCCTAAAACCACAGGAAGAGGCCCCTATAAGGTTGTTTATCGTACCAACGATTCTAACGCTGTTCTAGTTCCAGAAGCATTTGTGCGAGTGTCAGCAGCCAACTCAGAATTGTAATGCTAAAAGAGGTGGTCTGTACAGTGTTACCATTACCTTTCATTTATGCAGTAGTTAGCAGTATTTGGTGAACTTAAGAATATTTATTGATGTTATCATAATGTATCATAATGACATTTTGAAAATTATATATATATATATATAAAATATAGATACAAGTATTTTTTTTTTTTGCGGGACAATGACAATGTACATAATAAAGTACTGTAATGCATGCAATGATAGTCTGAGGCACCTGAGAGAATTATATTATAAATGCCATTCTTAGTAAATAAAGTGTTTATGTGCTTGAAAAAAAGCATATTAAAGTAGCATAAATACAAAAATACAAAATACAAGTAGTGATTGTTTGCTGTGTGTACGTTTCTAAATCTCTCCTTAAAGAAGCCTAGTAGTATTTACAGTTATCATTCAGTGCCTACTTATCTACTAATTAGTACTTCATTAAGTTAGAGCAGGTTGGCTGCTGCTGGGGAATTTAACAATACACAGTTGCTTTGTTCTTTTAACAAGCTCACAACCTGTCAACTAGTTTTTTTGCTTACTTATTATTATTATTTTTATTTTTATTATTATTATTATCACACCTTTCACAGAACTCCTGTATTCATTGTATATATTGTTATATTGTGGTTTTCACAAACAAAAACATTTATAAAAGTTTATAAAAGGATTTAACAAATCTACAGTGAATAGAATGTGTTATTTTCAGTAAAGGCACTGATATATATTGGCTAGAAGAACACAGGGTTTGCTGCTGACTTCTTAGTGAGCTCCAGGCACTGTATGGATTTGTTCAGGTCCACCAGCAGCTCACCTTATTTACGGTAATGAAGGACTGATTAGATGAACCTGGTAATAGAAGGTAACTGTAAATGCTTAAATGGTTAAGCTCAATGTGTTGTTTATTTGTTTTCTTGTATTTCTATTGGTTTTGCTCATTATCTCAGATACCTAGTTTTGCCTTTTGCACTGGACTATATTAATATCAGCTGTCTTTAAAAAAAGAAAAACTTGTATCTCCAAGGTTCTATCTTTTTAAAAAAAACTTTCTTAACTTGCAATGAAAGTCAATGTAAAACATATTGTATTATGAGTCATTTTGGAGCATTTCTATTGGTCCATTCATCATTGTAAAGGACAGTGTACAGGACAACTGCCAGATTCCCATTTTGTCAGTAAAAAAAAAAAGGAGAAAAAATGGAGATATGTCTACACACACACACACACACACACACACACATATACATGAGAAGCAATGTGAGTACCTATGTTAGAAGGGATACTCAAAACATCATAAGGAAAACAAGTCTGCAAGTGTTCAGCAATGTAACCATGAGCATTAGGACCTCTGACCTGCGGGTTGCCACGTAGATCCGTTCCGAAGAATGACTCCACCACCTGTAGGGGGCGAGAGAAGATATTTAGGTTTAGCGAAATGACATCATCAAGATCTTGTAAGCCAAGCCAAAACAAGAGCAGTGAACGTGTGCAAAAACCTTCTTTGAGACATGCATTCTCATACAAGCTGCACATCGCTGCTGTCCATGAAAACCGCATTCCCGTCCCCATCCCCATTCCCACTAGTGTTCTCCATGGCTTGAGCCCTGTAGCTGCTCTGAACACTGTGTAAATGATTCTGGATGAACAGACCAGTAGAAATGCTCTAAATGACTTGGAATAAACTCTTATTTTACACGGACTTGCATTCAGTGTTAATCACATTGTTGCCTTCTCCTGTAAAGTCACCATTTCGGAGATACATGCTTTTCATTGGACAGCAGCGATATGTGCTTGTTTTGCATATACACATACACACTATACTCAGCCTAGCCGTCAATAAAGCCTTAAAACTGCTGTCCGACCGGACTCACACACCACTTGCTGCCAGAAACTCAAACATACACGCCAATTATGTTAGAGCGTCACACCGTCTTAAAAGGAAAGTGTGTTTTTTTATCCCCTTTGGAAAAGAAAACATTGTCACTGTGACAGTCTACAAAGGTGCTCTACTTTGGGGAGGTGTGTGTGTGTGTGTGTGTGTGTGTGTGTGTGTGTGGGGGGGGGGGGGGTTCTGCTGTTCTACGTTTATTGTTTACAGACGTTTAGATCTTGACATACATATCTGCGGACACGGACGATGACGTGCTGCGTCGTATAGCTGGCGAGCGATCGGGATGAGAACGTTGATCTAATGTGACGAGCCCGCGCAGGAGAAAGCCTCCTTCAAAGACCAACACTTCAAATCTCCCTCTGCACTTCACTTCTAATCCTGTCACAGACGCGGCACCAGATACGCCGTTTCGGTGGGCCGTTTCCACAACGGTGCCGGCGACTCTCAATGTGCAACTGCAATGAGATTGTTCTAATAGTCGACTGAAATCTAAGGAGCCGCCTTGTCCATGGGTGGTCCTCAACCCTGTATTTGACACCTAGACTTAACAGTAAATAAAGAGAAAATGAAAATCTCATCTCATTAATAAAATAACCATGGAGTGTTTGGTTGATGTTTAGCACTATACGAGAACTATATTTAGAACTATACGAGTGGCGTAGGCTTGAGGCTGTATATAAAAATATTCAGCACTAAAAAGCTTGTGCTGCCTTTAGAGGTGCTGTGCTCAAGTTGCTGTTTACAGTAAACGTCCTGTTACTGTTAAAAATTAATAAAGAACAAATATACGCACAAGTGCTTTTTAAACACACCGGAAAATGTAGCAAAAATGATATCTCTTGGAAAGTTATGAGTGGATTTCTAACTGTGACTTTAGTTTTTTTTTTTTTTGCCCCGGATTTCTTTGACTAATGCAAATAAATAATAAACCGTATGTAAGATATGTTTTTCCTGTTGCCAATGACGTGGGTGACTGGAGAAGGTTTAGACCAATCAAAAAGCTTGTGTCTCCAAAAGAGTAATGTCACAGGAGACATGAAAAAGATGGTACTGTGAAAATGAACAAGCATGAATTTGGGAATGTTATGGGTGAATTTGGAATTGTGACTTTTGAAACCTTGCGTTTCCAAAACAGCAACTTTATAGGATATATATGGAAACAATGCTACCTTTTAAAATAATGAGAAACAAATAAGAGAACAAAGAAAAGTTTTTATATATAGGCTGAAAATATATCAAAAATCTTGCAAAGTAATGAAAGGATTTGGAATTGTGATTTGTATTTTTTTTCTTATTTAAAAAAAGATTTTAATTAATTAAAAAAATTAAACAATATGTACGATATATATATATATATATATATATATATTTTTTTTTTTTTTTATGTCCTCAGTGGCGTGGGCAACTTGGGAATGTTTAAACCTTGCAAAAAGTGGATTTTCAATTTAAATAAAATTTTTTATTTAAAATCGATTTTAAAAATCCATTCAATCCAAACAAACAAGTAAACAATATGTACGATGATCGTTTTTTGTGTGTGTGTGTGTGTGTGTGTGTGTGTGTTGATCTCAGTGACGGGGGCCACTTGGGAAGGTTTAGACCAATTGGAAATCTTCTCACTCCAAAGCAGTAACTTTATAGAGTTAGGAAACAATGTCATCTCATAAATAATGAGGAACAAATAACAGGGCAAAGGGTCTTTATATATAGATTGAAAAATATACTAAAGTGATATATATGTTAAATGTCTGTGAAATATATATTAAAGAATTAAAAAACACAGGACTTTTCACCAGATTGCTTCAGAGGTTGTTGGTCCAAGTAAATGAATAACGTACTCTGTGTATCGAAGACTGAAATACAATGAATGGTACTGGGCAGATATCCTCCACCTCTAGTAGATTTGTCATGGAAATGAGAACAGGGTGGATTTTCCTATTGCATAAAGCAGCGAAAAACTTGTTAAACATCTAATTAAACATTTCATTTCATTTGCCTTATGTGACATTGCACATCCTGCGATGTGACTATTGCGTATGCTCACATTGCGATGACGATGCTGGAGCGATGTATTGTGCAGCCCTAGTTAGGAGTGGATTTGGTAATGTGATTTTTGCTGTTTTTTTTTATACAATAAAAAAAAATACATTGAACAAGTAAACAGTATGTATGACATTTTTTTTATGTCGCCAGTGATATGACTTGAAGGTTTAGGCCAACTGAAAACCTTGTGTTTAACTTTATAGGAGACACAACGTCAATTCTGAAGTATGATAGTTTTCCAAGATTTAATTTCAAGTCATTCTGGACCACTTCTATTGCGGCCAGCTCATCACGTGTAGAAGCAAATGTGCAAAGCATCTAAAGCAGGTATGCAGCAATAAGTTCATTGCGGGCTGATAATGATATCTGATGCTCTGCCGATACGGATACTCGAAAACTGATAAACTGTAGAAACTGTAGTTAAATGTACCTGGATTAGCATTACAACGTATAAATAAATTAATTTCTATTTTCTGTAGGGTTTAAAATGCAATAAGATGAATAAAATGCAGACATTCCAAAATACAAATGCAATGCTATTTAGCACAGCAGCACAGCATCACCTAAATGTCCTCTGTAATAAATAATTAAGTCACTACATATCGGTTAGAAAAGTATCTTTCCATATCTGCCGATATCGATATGCTTTCAATATGACTGTTCATCTCTAATATAAAAAAAATTTAAACAGTGTAAAAAAAATCAATAAAAAATGATCATACGCTTTAAAATAATACGGACTAAATACTTTATTTAATACATTAAAAGCTGAACGCTTTGAGAAGCAGCAGCTGAAGGAAAATATGGACATATATGCAGCGATTGCAGGCTGTTGTGGACAGCAAGGGCTGCAGATACGTTTAACGGTGTCGCAGCCCTTCCCACACACAGTGTGAAAAGCCCAACACGCATTCCCTGGCATGACTTCCACACGCTGGGCAATCTTTATTTATTTATTTATTTTCAACATGGATTAAATGGATGTGGACTGTTTCAGGTTAATCTGGGGCAGTTTCCTGATTAAGAATGCTGCACTTTAAATGCCAAATACGAGACATCCTAAAGATAGCTTTACGTATGGCAGTGTGTATTTAGAGCTGATATCTGGTCTGTGTGTCAGTGGCACAATGCCAGGTACATTCTAGCCTAAATGCAACGGGGAAAAAAAAAAAAATATCCACCATAATATCATATGCTTGTAGACAGTCACAGATGGGCCGAGACACTGAAACATACACTTTTCAGTGTGTAGCACACACATACACACACATACTTACTTGGGAAGACTAATTCATGCAAACTAGTGGCATTCAAAAAAAAAATAATCATGTCTGCTTGTTTGTGTGCAGGCGTGTGTGTGGTTTGGCCCAGAGCAACTTCAGACCTTAGCAACCTTAGAACACAACGGCAGATGGACCGACAGCGAATGTGGCACGGACCTCAAAGCAATCCTCCTTGAAATGTTTGGAAATAGACTTCATTGCCTTCGTAACATGGGCAAAATAATAAAAAAAACGATGCTTCCTAAGTGAGACGATCATAAATCATTTACAAATAAATGGCCGTGTTAAGCTGGAGGCTGAATGCAGGTCGAGCCTGCCTGGCTGAGGAGCAAATATGTGTTTTTCTACACTCCGAGAAGACCCAGTCTGAGCACAGGTGAGCTCGGACGCCTCCTCGTTCCCCGCAGTACAACTTCACACTGACGTATGTGACCTACATACGTATTTCTCCCTTTATTCAGACCCATAAGCATTCGTGCTACCCCTGCGCGTAAGGAGTGAGTGTGTGCTGCTGTGGCTTTGTGCTTTACCTGGGCCGAAAATCAGAGCTCGCAGCAGAGAGACAGGGATCCGCAGCAGGGTTGCAGGCTTGATCCCACTCTCAACCAGCCAGAGTTCAAGCTTAGCCAGGGAGTCACTTAAAACAGAAAGAGAACCAAAGAGACGTGTGTGTGTGTGTGTGTGTGAGAGACGTTATCAGAAAGACAATTATTTTGGTGTTTTAAACAGCAGGATTTTGCAGGCTCTGAACTTGATTCTAGATAGTGAAATAAGCATTATTACACAGTAATGGTGGTACAGTGATAATATTGCTACTATTACTACTACTAATAACTGCCTTATTACAATGGTATGGGTAATAACAATAGTATAGAGCAACAACACAAGAAAATATTACAAATAAAAATTAAATACTACTACTACTGAGAATAAACTGACACTACTACTAATAATATTATTATTTTGACATTCAAAACATTCATAATAAAATGTTTGACATTCAAAACATTAATAAAAGCAGTTAATCAGTGAAAATCTGCAGTAAAATATGCAAATTACGATTACAAAAATCGTTATAAATATCTTATTAGCCAACTAATTAAAAATACTTTTATCTTTATTGATTTATTTTTTTGTTCATGTAAAAATATATATAATAAAACACCAAAAACGGGGGGTTATAACGTCCCGTTATGAACGTATGTTAAATGTATTTCGTTGCCCTACCGCTGCTGCCACCGCTGAAACAGCGCGTGATGACTTGATGGAAGCGTGCGTGATGGAAGCCTGGTGACGTAAGAACCGTCCGTCAGCAGCGACAGGCTCGCGCGCGCGCGGCGGTGGGCGCGAGGATGGACGGACAGCTTGACAGACGGACGGACACATGCCGGGGAAGAACTTAGCCGCGTTCTCCACATGATTAGCCTCCCCACCGAAGGGCGGCCGAAGCGCGAGCAGGATCCGCGGCGCGAGCCCGTCGAGGACGCGCCGCCCCGCCAAAGGTAAGGGAGAGAGAGAGAGAAAGAGAGAGAGAGAGAGAGAGAGAGAGAGAGAGAGAGAGACTCCGAGACTCACTTTCACCGCAGCACCGCTGCTTTCTCTTTCTCACCCCGTCTCGCGAGCTGCGCACTGAGCTAAGTTACGCTTCACGCGCCCTATAGGCTACCACTAGCAGTCCTCCGCGAGCGTGCAGCAGCACCACTCACCAGCCATCTCAGCTCGGTTCAGCAGCGCGAGCGTCCTTTTGTTTTGCTTTTTTCCCTCCCCTGTTTTCTTCGTGACCCTCTGCACGGCAAGGTAAGAGGAGCGCGCGCGCGCGCGCACGTGAAGAGAAGAAGGGAGCGTTCAAAAATCCGCGAGCAAGGCGGCGGCGAGGCCACGCGCGCGCCACTTTTCAAGGCCGCCCCCACTACCAAAAAAAAAGTAGCACGAAAAAAAAAAACTCACAACACACACACACACACACACACTTACACACCCACTGTCCAAATAATCCCAACTCACCCAGAGCGGCCAAAGGTGGTGGTGCGTGCTTGGCAGGGTGGGGGGTGCGGGGGGTAGGGAGTGACGAAGTTCATCTTTTAGATCTCTTTGATCAGGTGGGTCAGTTTTTTTAAAAAAAAAAAGAAGCTATAAGAAATCAAAGACACCCCTGTTGCGCCTTTTAGAAGTGCGTGCACGCGCTGTAGTGGCCACGTAATTTCATTTACGGCTGCAAATTTGCACTTGATGAATAAGAATAAGAAACGCGCGTGCCGGTGCAGTGCGTGTGCGTGTGTGTGCGAGAGAGAGAGAGAGAGAGAGAGAGAGAGAGAGAGGAAGAGCTAGTGAGTGAGAGAGAGAGGGAGAGAGGGAGGCTGGCTTGCGCGCGCGGCCACGCTGAACCCGGCCGGCAGTCCCACCCCTTCCCGTGCAAAGTGCTCACTTCCTAGTAAGGTGGAACGAATCAATCCGCAACTTCCAACTGTCTTTTACAGCGAGGAGGAGGACGAGGAGGAGGGGGGCATACAAATAACATAAAACACACACCGAGAGGCGACCCCACCACACACACTCTCTCTCACACACAATATCAGACGCTTTAACCTCATTTGTAAACGATATGAGGAGTGTGTGTTGTTTACTAGCTGCCATTAGCAAAGCACGAGACGAGAGTCAGTCAGATTAGTTATAAATGGACACTGTATAAACACTGACGGTCAGATTGGTGATAAATCCGGTGTTTACACTAACAGCCAATCAGATATGAAAACTGCCAGTCAGTCAGATTAGCTATCAAAATATATATGTATAAGTATTATTAGTCAGATTAGTTATTAGCACCATACAAACCCTGTCAGTCAGATACGAACACTATCAGTCAGATTGTGGACATTATGTGATCACCACCTGTCAGTCAGATTAGTTATAAACACTATATAAACACTATTAGTCTGATTAGTAATAATCACCATATGAACACTATCAGTCATTCAGATTAGTTATAAACACTGTCGACTGTATTTGACGAGGGATCATATGAACACTATCAGTCATTCAGATTAGTTATAAACACTGTCGACTGTATTTGACGAGGGATCATATGAACACTATCAGTCATTCAGATTAGTTATAAACATCATATGACCACTATCAGTCAGTCAGATTAGCTATAAACACTACATAAAAATGATTAGTCAGATTAGTTATAAACACCACATGGACACTAACCGTCAGTCAGATATGAACACTATCAGTCAGGTTAGTTGTGAACACTACATGAACACTAACAGTCAGATGTGAACACTGTCGGTCAGTCAGATTTGCTACAAACACTATATAAACATTAGATCAGTTATAAACACCATATAAACACTATCAGTCCGTCAGATTTGAACACTGTCAGTCAAATTAGTTATAAACACTATATAAACACTATCAGTCAGTCATATATGAACACTGTCAGTCAGTCCGATTAGCTATAAACACTATATAAACATTATTAAATCAGTTATAAATACAATATAAGCACTACCAGTCCGTCAGATTATGAACACTATCAGTGTCATGTTAGTTATGAACACCATATAAACACTATCAGTCTGTCAGATTTGAACACTGTCAGTCAGATTTGCTACAAACACTATATAAACATTAGATCAGTTATAAACACCATATAAACACTATCAGTCCGTCAGATTTGAACACTGTCAGTCAAATTAGTTATAAACACTATATAAACACTATCAGTCAGTCATATATGAACACTGTCAGTCAGATTTGCTACAAACACTATATAAACATTATTAGATCAGTTATAAACACTATATATACACTATCAGTCCGTCAGATTATGAACACTGTCAGTCAGGTTAGTTATAAACACTGTATGAAGACGATAAGTCAGTCAGGTTAGTAATAAACACCATATAAACACTATCAGTCCGTCAGATATGAACACAGTCAGTCAGTCAGATTTGCTACAAACACTATATAAACACTATTAGATCAGTTATAAACACCATATAAACACTGTATGAAGATCATCACTCATTCAGATTAGTAATAAACACCATATAAACACTATCAGTCTGTCAGATTTGAAAACTGTCAGTCAGATTTGCTACAAACACTATATAAACACTATTAGATCAGTTATAAACACTATATAAACACTATCAGTCTGTCAGATTTGAAAACTGTCAGTCAGATTTGCTACAAACACTATATAAACATTATTAGATCAGTTATAAACACCATATAAACACTATCAGTCCGTCAGATTATGAACACTATCAGTCAGGTTAGTTATAAACACTGTATGAAGACGATAAGTCAGTCAGGTTAGTTATAAACACTATATGAAGATCATCAGTCAGTCAGATTTGCTACAAACACTATATAAACACTATTAGATCAGTTATAAACACTATATAAACACTATCAGTCGTGGTTTACAGTGTGAGAAGCACTTTTTCGTTAAAAGTCCCAGCCGGGCTTTAACAAAGCCGTGTCTACGAGTCGAGCAGCAGCAGCAGCAGCAGCAGCAGCAGCAGCCCGCTGCTGTTTACACTGTCGACTGTATTTGACGAGGGAACAGAAAGATAGAAAGAATCGAGCGGTGTGATTTCTCAAACACCCCCCCAACCACCCCACCACCCCCCTCCTCCTCCTCCACCCTCCTCCTTCCTTCACTCCTCACTCCTCCTCACTCCCAACCGACCCTGTTTTGGGGAGGAGGAGGAGGGAGTGGAGGAATAAGGGGGAAAAAAACAGAACAATTAAAAAGATTGACAGGTAGGTTTTCGCTGTCAGAGTGACGCTCCTCCGGAGGGGTGGAGTGTAGAGAGGGGAGCACGGGAGGCGACTCGATGCGTCTGTCTATCAGTTGAGGCTGTCTGAAACCGCTCTCTCTCTCTCTCCCTCTCTCTCTCTTTCTCTCTCTCTCTCTCCGTAATTTTCAGTCAGGAGACGGAGCACCGGAGCCCGTCCGTCCGCTTGCCTGCCCGCCTGCCCGCCTGCCCGCCTGCCTGCCTTTTTTTTTCCGCCTCTCGCTCCGTAACACTTTCGCTTCAGTACTTTACCTTCGTCGAAAATTGAAGCGAGCGCGAATCTGCTGTTTTTCACTCGTCTGCTCCTTCTTCATCGTCTCGTCCTTCCTCAAGAAACCCACATGTTCGCCGGAGCCGTGGACTCTCTCTGTGTCTCTCTCGGTGTCTCTCTCGGTCTGCTCGATGTGTCTGTGCTGCCGCTGAAGTGACTGACTGACATTAACCGACCACCCGTCTGCTCTCTTCTTCCTCCTCTTCCCGTCCCCCTCTCTCCCTCTCTCCCTCGGCCCGCGAGCGCAGAGCTCGCTGAAGTCGCCCAGGAGGAGGAGGAGGACCGGACTGGAAATACACACACACACACACGCGCGCGCACATACACATAGTGCTACACGCGCGCGAGCGAACGAGAACACACTCACACACACACATACACATACATACACACTCACTCTCTCGCAGTTGTGGACGAGGTGTGTGTGTGTGTGTGTGTGTGTTTTTTATTCTCCGATTGTGGAAGTTGTTTTTCGCCTTCGTCCTCACTGGGTGGGTGAATCCTCCGAGCGCGAGCTGCCGTCTCCGTGATCCCTCCCTCCTTCCCTCCTTCCCTCTTCTTCTGTGCAATTTTTTTTGGGGGGGTGGACGGATGGCAGCAGCGGGGAGAATGAACGAGGCGCCGCGGTCCGGATGACCATGTCGCGCGCCCGGAGCAGCCCACCAAGATCTGCCCACCAAGACCCGCTCAGGAAAAAGCGCCGGCTCCGCGAGCAAACTCGTGTGTTTTTTAAGAAGACCCACCCTCCCTTAGCCGAGACTTCAGCCCCCTCTGACTGCTGCTGACTGTTTTGAGAGGACAGTGAGAGGAAAGAAAGACAGAGAAGGGAACTTAAAAAAAAAAAAAAGGACAAACAGCTGAACCCTTTGATTAAAAACTGAAGGAACGACCTGAAACAAACGCATTTTTCCGTTTGAGCCGTTTTTTCCGTTTGTATTTCGTTTCTGTATGAAAAGTCAAGTGGAAAGAGTTGGAGACCAGCAGCATGCCGCGGAGAAAGCAGCAAGCACCGAGGCGATCTTCAGGTAAAAAAAAAATGCCACACACACTGATACACACTTCTACACACACTTCTACACACTTCTCCACACACGTTTTTTTTTAATTTTTTTACGTAATTTATTTATTATTTATTTTTGTCATTTTTATTTTGGAAGGGTGACTTTTCTTTTGAAAAAAAAAAAAAAAACAACAACTCCTCACGCGAAAAAAGGCTAGCACGCTGCTGATGGCACTACAGCAAACCAGGCTCGGCTACAAAGTTAGCTAACAAACGAGAGCTGAACTGCCCTGAGATCGTATTATCTTACATTAGTGACGTTTTTATATCTTTTATCAGATAAAATACCCCAGCCACCCACCCAAAAAAAAAAAGATCAAACGCACTTTTTTTTTTTTGCAGACTTTTCCAGCGCTCGTGTTTGGTCGCGCGTTGCCATCCTTCATTTGATGCTTGATTGATCGCCTGTCATGTGGCTCCCTTTGATCTATTCAGTCCCGATAACCATCAGCGAATCATTCACCATGGAAACGCGCGCACTCGCGCTCTCACACTCACCCTCTTACCCTCACTTGCTCGCACTCTCTCTAGACGTTCAGGACAACTTTTGCCCCCACTGGTGGTGGTGGTAGTAGTAGAGGAGGGAGGAAGGGAAGGAGGGGGGCACTGTGCAAAAGGGGGAGACATTCTTGAACTTTTGTTTTTTGAGAGAGAGAGAGAGAGATAGAGTAAGAGAGATAGTGAGAGAGAGATAGAGTGGGGAAAAGGAGGTTGCTGGGGCGTGTCGAGATCACTAACATAAGTAACACCCGAGAACATCTCTACCTTGATAGAAAGTCCCGATTAGCTGGCAGAAGAAGCAGGGCTTCTCTCCATGCTGAAGGAGGCCTGTCTTCATGGAAGTGGCTGTAGTTCATAGTTGAGAACCGAGCCTCTGATCTGCTTAGGTTGCACCCGAAATGAAGATGGAGATCAAGACTTGTCATTTATTTGAATTTCCATTTCTGGATGGTGTTAACACAGATGTGTTTGTTTTGAGGGGGGCCCGAAAAAAAAACGAAAAAAAAAACGTGGGACGTGTCCCATGCCTGAGACGGTCAGATCAGTCCCCACTCATAGTGAAAGTGGAAGGCGAGAAAGGCATAGTTTAGCACCGTTTAAAACCAGAGACGGAGTTACGTCCGGCGTCCCCGGTGTTACGTGCCGCAGAGGTCGGAGGTGGTTACAAAAATAATAATTATATACTGCTCCGAAACGGCCCGCGACGGAACGTCTCACTTCCGAAACTTTCCTGGCGGTGTGGACTCATCTAGTGAGACTGTCGCTGGGAGTTAAAAGAGTCGCAGAGGTGAGATGGCGGATAGTAATCTGACCTGGCAGGTCTTACCCAAAAACAAGCCATCAACCCTCCGCAGCCCCACCACCACCACCACCCGCCTCCGCTGAATATTGATTTAATTGTCTGTCTTTTGACAGGCATATACATCATTGGCTCTAATGGTCAATCAGAATTTGGCAGGGCCTAGTTTTCCATCAGTCCCAGAGCCTGACGCTCTCCCTTTTTTCCCCTCACACGATCAAAACGAATCCGCTCCAAACGGATCCGCAAACGATGGTGAGGAGGAACGTAAAAAAAAAAAAAAGAACAACTCTGGAGAATTGGCCTGTAATTGTTTACATTTACGGTGTGTAACATGACGTAGAT
This sequence comes from Salminus brasiliensis, assembly GCF_030463535.1. Taxonomy (NCBI): domain Eukaryota; kingdom Metazoa; phylum Chordata; class Actinopteri; order Characiformes; family Bryconidae; genus Salminus; species Salminus brasiliensis. The sequence goes on from NC_132880.1 coordinate 8,151,767, forward strand.
CTCCCTTTAAAGCCGATGGAAGAGTCAGGTGAAGCTCCTGTTCGCTCCTCCTCCTCTTTCTCGGTTGCTGTTGCAGCCCAGCATTGTTTTGGCTCGAGCGATTGGCCTCCGTTTTGGCTGCGGAACTGGTCGTTTTGGTGCAGTGGGAACGGAGCAGCCCTCCCGGTGTGGGCCTGCTGCAGCCATTCGTTTTTATTTGCTGCTTTTTTGGTCCGAAGGCCTCCCGCGTGGAGCCTGAGCAGCAGCAGTCCAAGCAGAGCAGAGTGAAGCCTTCTAGGGTGAAGCTAGAAAGCCTTTTTTTTTATTTTTTTTATTTTGATCTACATTCCACTCTTCTGAACGTCTGAGCTAGACCTGGAGTGCCTCAATTTGCTCATTATCAGCTGCCTTCCTGAAATATATGTTTATTTATACGTTTACTGGCTTCACTGTAGTCGTGCAGCCTTCAGCTTCTTACAGTGCCTTCATTATTTTCGTCCTGAAGGTGCTCGTTGAGGAGCCTTAATGTTTTCAAATAGGCAGATGAGAAACCAAGAAGGAAGCGTGGTCATGGCAAAACAGCAGCAGAAGACAACGAGCCACTGAAGGCTTGGTTTTTGAACCAGTGCAGGGAGTCATTAAACTCAGCCCTTTCGCCGAGACGAAAGGCTTCTTAATTATCAGGCGTAGAGGGGAAAAAAAAGGTAACAGTTCCTCTGCTGCTTTCGTTAGATAGGGGCCCTAATTATCTGAGCTTCTGATGGATTTGTGACAGCTCCTAACGATTAAAGCTGACAAATTCGGCTAGGTGTCAGCTCGGCAGCTGCCTTGATGTAATCAAGTTGATATTATACAGTTCCCATAGCCCGTAGTGCCGTATTAACTCAATTTTCTGGCGCAGGTGACAAATGGACTTTGCTACCTGACTAATCACGTCACCGCGGCGATGCTGCTTAATGACCTCGGTAATCCTGGCTTTTAACCGCACCGCTGGGCCCGGCGGAGGCTCTCGGCCAATCAGGGCCCGCGCTTAGTCAACGCGCCGCCATTATCTCCCGTGTGTTAAATCACCCCCGCCATTCCGTATGTTATTGAACGCGCCGCTGGCCTGGCCCCCGAGACACTGGGTTCTGCTAAACACCAGAGTGCCACTCCTGTACACGGCCCACTCGTATGGGAGGCAGTGATCACATATATATATAAACATATTTAAATAGCGTACTGCTGTACAAACACCACTTTGGCTGTTTTTCCTGTTGCTATTAGGCCGTTGTTACAGCGAAGCAGTTCTGCTGTCGTCTGATTGTAGCCGTGCACATTCCACAGCGACAGCTTGCAGATATTTGTTATATGTGTAGTGTGTAATCTTCCTGGATCTGATGAAGATGTAGTTCAGGAGCTGCCGTTCTGTGCTCACTGTGTGTGTGTGTGTGTGTGTGTGTGTGTGTGTGTGTGCTGAGGGTGCTGTGGCGTAAACACAGCTATTAGGTGTTTTCCCCACAGAGTGTGTGTAGTGCAGTGCACACCTATAATGGAGCCCTTAGCCAGCTGACCTTGAATATTCTGAATTACAGTTATACATTGTGAAAGCGGGCTGTGTATGAGTATAGTGTAGACACTACTTCACAGGGTCCTTTAGAAGGACCACTTTTGGTTCTGTAGAACCAAAAAGAATCATGTTTGTAGCTAAGATGTTTATTTAGATCAAGTGAAGGTTCTTCACACTCATTCATCTCTTATACGGACATGAGCCGCTTTTATGGAGCCTAAGGTGGTTCTTATATGGCATCACTTAAAGGACCGCTTGAGGGTCAGTGTGTGGGCCCAACTTCAGTGTTTTTACACTCGTAACTAACTACATGGCACATTTCAAAGTAGGTATAGAAGACACTGAACTGGAATACAATAGAAATGAGAAATAATCTTTATTAATAAGGACTTTAAACCCCACAATATGGCTTATTTGCTCATCTGCTGTTCTGTTTACGCCCATTTTACACATGCTGTCACTCAAAAAGCTCCAAATAGCAACGTTACAGAAAAAAGGGAAAAACAATCCTCATAATTTCCATAAATTTCAGTGGAATTAAATTTTTTTTTTCATTGCTCAGTTCACCCTGAAATTTTGACACATCTGCCAGCTTCACACAAGATCAAAAAGTGAAAGCCAGCAAAACTGGAGATCCGAGGTATTTTCCTTGACGGCGCGTTCCGATTTACAGCCCACCCCTCGCACCACGTCAGAATGCAGCCATGGCTCTGGCGCCCGGCCCGCGCCGGACGCAGCCAGTAGGCCGCGTCGCTCGCCCGAGGCAACTTGCTGTCATTAACCGGTGACATTGACCTCTTTAGTCGATACTCATGTTTACGCCCACCACTCAAAAGTAACAGTTTAATTTGCATTCTGGGGGCATCGAAGTCGGTGGCCTATAGGAAATCAAAGAGTATCCAGTCGTTGGGTGGTAGAGCCATCCCCCACCACCCCTTCCATAACTTTCAGCTTCGGAACGTGGAGGTTGCGCTGAGTAATGAAGATAGATGACAGGTTTTATGGGAAAGGCACAGTTCGAGACCAAGCTGCGTTTGGGCTTTACAGTAGAAGTAAGTAGAAGTATGCCAAGAGTATGACTGCATGCAGTAAAGCTGTGCCGCGCCGTGCCGCTAGTAAAGCTATCCCTGAGCCTAATGAGCTTTTTACACGACTGGGAGTTTTTAGTTTCCACATAAGTTAAGTCAACTCTCCATCTCTCCTCAGACTGAATTAGGAGTCTCTCCAGACTGCTTTCTCATTTTCTGTGCGCGAGAGCGAGTGTGTGTGTGTGTGTGTGTGCGCCTCCGGTTGCTCGACGCCTCGGACAGAAAACGAGCACACACACACACACTCAAACACACACACACGGAACTGCTAAGAGGTAGCGTGACACCAGCGCAGGCTTGGAATAGCATGGGGGCAGCACAGCATTATGGGAAATGGAGCTATCAAAGGGACCAGATGCATTTTATCAGGCTATCTCTCCCTCCCTTTCTCTCTCTCTCTCTTTCTTGCTTTCTTTCTTTCATTCTTTCTCTCCTTTTCTCTTGTCTGTTTTGATCCCCTACGTTTCGTTTCTCAGCTAATTTGGTCCACAGTGAGTCAGAGGGAAGGAAAAAGAGAGAGAGAGAGAGAGAGAGAGAAGGGTCCAGCGACAGAAAAGCTGAAGTCATGACCCAGCGAGGAGAGTTTCAGAGCTGGGGGAGTACACAAGGGTCAGCAAGAACCCGCCCGGGAGATACCCCCCCCCCCCCACACACACATACACACAACGCCCCGACTCCTCTCCGTCCTCCATCCGCTCTCATCGGTTGCGGTTTCCCCTCTTGCTTTCTTCTGTCTGCTCCTGTGGGGGGTTCGGGGGGTTGTTTTTAGAGGCTAGCTGGAGTTTTCTCATCCCAGTGTGGCGTTTTCCTCGGCGTACATCCGCATCAGATAAGACACACACACACACTGTACCGCCCACCGCATCTGCTCCAGCCTTCAAAACACGCCTGCAGGGGGCTGCGCTTTGATGTGTTGTAAGCATGTGCGTGCGTGTGAGCAGTGTGTATGTATTGGATATCCCTGGATGTTCAGTAATAAGGTGTACTGTGGTATCGCGGCTGTTGTGCAGTACTCCCTATAACATACCTGAATAGGCCAGATCATGGAAAACCAGAATTCCCTCACTTTGATCAGTTGAATGAATTTAATGTAGTCCGTAAACACTGCTCCACCTGTTCACCTCCATGTTCATGCACAGGACATATATGGAAACGGTACGGAAATTGTGCATTCGCAAATTTGTGAACAACACATTTACATACAGTGCATTCACCTGTCAGTCCTGAGCAGTCGGACTTAAGCCCCCTGATTCATGCTGAAGTTATAAGGAGTGTTTTAGCAAAGGCAGCTTTAAAAACAAGACACATTACAAGCTCAGCCAATCAGAACAAAGCTCATTTACATCCGTCAGTCTTAAAGGCACAGCCTGTTCAAGTTTAAGATAAAGAGAGGTTGAAAAACCCTCAAGTTTTTCGGGTGCATAAAACTCACACAAACGTTATAAGAACGTACATGCATGCATGTGTTATCTTAAATGTGTTGTTGCTATCGCGCAAATACTTGGTATCTCCAAAATGGCAACTTTACAGGAGAAGGAACAAACCTTCCTGACTTTCAGTGCAAGTCAATGTAAAAAGATAGTATATTTTAGTCTATTTTGGAGCATTTCTATTGGTCTGTTTGTTATTGAATTTGGTCACACTAAAAGTGAAAAGTGAAAATGCGCAAAAGCAACAATTTGCATCGCATGTTTTTTTTCCTTAATACAGTATTATGAAAACATTGTAAGATCATTATTACGCTCTAAAATCTTTAAAATGTGTCTGTTATGTCTGCAGATGTGTACGTGCGTGAGAGAGTCAGTGCGTAAGCAAGAGTGTGTATACAGATGTGTGAGTGTACATTCTCAGGAATCACTTGTTAAAGCAAATTTCTGTCAACACTGATATGAATCTGATATCAGCGAGGACCCCTAGAACACTTGTGCGCTTGCGTCTGTAAGCATGCTCAGACGTGTATGGGAGATTGTTCGAATGAGTGTGTATGCGTGTGTGTGAGTGTGTGTGTGTGTGTATCTGGACCTAAAAAGAGTGGCTGCTGACCTGCAAAAGGGCACAGCTTTCGCGCTCTACTAACAACCCCGTGACATCTGTGGCTCATTGATTGTTCACATGCGCTCGCTCGGCGAACAATGGGCAGTAAATCAGAATCTACGTGCGAACGATTGACGCCGCGACGTGCCTGTCTGTGAAGTCGGCCCGCTTCCACGCTGTCTGTCTGCCCGTCTGTCTGTCTGCCTGTCTGTAAGCATTGAGCCACATCACTTTTGACAGGCAAACATGAAACAAAGGGAAGCTCTTTGATGATGTTGAGTAAACACGTGTAAAGCCCCCTTAAACTCGGGGAAGTCACGTCCTGGGACTCTATGTTCCTCTATGTTCCTCCTCCCTCCTCCTCTGCACCCCCTCCCGATCCCCGGTCCCCCCCCAGCCACCCCCCTTCGTCTTCCTGCTCCAAATATCCTGCGCTTGAAGATGAAAGACAGAAGAAAACACACTTTGTTGTTTTGTCTTTTACCTTATTTCACTCCTTTTTTAAAAAGCTATTTTAGCTCAATGAGCGAGCCAGATAGGGTGGGAAATAAAGAGAAAGGCGCAGGAACGCGCGAAAGGGAGACTGAGAGAGAGTGAATGGGGCCTAAAAGAAGAGATTGGCGCGCGAGAAGAAAGGAACGGGCGCTCAGAAAGGTATTAGAGCTGACAGATGAACAGAAGTGGGGAGAAATTCTCCCGCAGCAGCTGGCACCGCAGTCATTATCCTGACAGGTGTCAATTAAGAATTACTGCCTGCCTCAGTCCTCCGCATGGCCCAGCTGTCTCGGCGCCGCAGAAATAACACTTTACCCTTGTCACTTTGTTAGTTCTTTTGCCCCGGCCTCCGAAAATGAGCCGCCCGAGCAGTAATCGATAACCAGTGTATTAGCAATTATTTTGCACATTGATTTACGAGGGCCAACGAATCCTACTGTGCTGTTATTAGCCCTTGATTAGATCTGCCCTGAAAAGACACACACACACACACACACACACATACACACACACAGCCCTGTTGCCAGGTGGATATATGTTTCCTCTGAGGCCCTGAGGTCTAGAACAATCTTAGTGCACAGCGTTAGTGGCCCTGTTGGGCCCTCCATCACGAGTGGCCGTTATAAAGACAGGCCCCTCTTTAGTGCCCCCCCCCCCAACCTTTACACAATACACACACACACATATATATACACACACAAAAATGTACGCACACCTTTTTCAGTGGGCTGTGAAATACAGTTCCATCTAAGTAGGCTCTGGATGGATGCTGGTGGAGAAGGTGAGGTGAAGGGGGGGGGACTTGTAAAGGAGGCTGCCGTTAGTTAGTGCAGCCTTTTGGTGAATGGTTGGTCCTCTAGTGTGTGAACAGCACCTGCTGACGTATTTATGGAGAAAATGAACAGTTGCATGTTTTGAGGAACCATAAATGCAGGTGACTGGCGCAGAAATCTGGTATCTCCAAAACAGCAACTTTACAGTAGGAGGAGAAACTTTCAATGGAAGTCGATGTAAACCAGTTTGTAAAAAGTGAAATACGGCCAGAACAGAGATGTAAGGTCCTTGGTTCAAGCATGCAAGCAAGCAAGGTGCTGGAAATGCACCATAAAAAACTTCATTATCTAGGCTTAGAAACAATGCTGGTAGAAGAGGTCTTTGACAGACTGTCCACATATACGTTGGACTAACTAGAGGTCCATTATGTGGGGGAAACAAAGTTGTGCTTCCTCAGGCACGACCTGTAAAGGTACAGGTAGACTAACCGTGGACAAACACTGCTGTTTAAAAGTGTGGATTCAGTGTTTTCATGATATCAGATGGCAGATAAATGGCAGATGGTATCAAATGCTTCTAATAAGGAATATTGTGAAGTCTGATGTGAGTGATAATGATAAACAAGACTGTAGATGATTCTAAAATGAGCAAGAAAGCTGGGCAACATCAAAAATGCGATCATAATACACTTAATATCCAGAATGCTTTGTGTTACAGAAGTGCCGATCAAATCCAGAGGCAGAATGAGGGTTGTAAATAGATCATAACATCATTGTATTCTTTATTCAGTCTTCTTGCACTTGATATACTCCAAAATTTGGGTGAAATATTGAGAATTACGATTGTTTGTTCGGCCTTCTTGATCTCAAATTAGTTATTTGGGTAAAACATCTAAAACGACAAGAAAATAAGTCAGTTATTAATCCTAGTGCAAAACTATCTGTTTACTAGCTGTTGTACCTTACCAGATTTTGTGGCGTGCCACAGGGTTCTGTTCTAAGGCCTATGAAATTGTAATTGAAAGTAATAAACTCTAATTATTGTTGAGTTCTTTTTTGACATAATATTCATTTGTGGACCAATAGAAATGCTCCAAAATGACTTAATTAATTCTTATTAAGAAACATTTTAAGTACTTTTTTTGAGAGTACAGTATCAGATCATTCTCTCACATTTGACTGATGTTTAGTCCAAAACCTGGCTTCACTCGAGGCCTTTTGGAGCAGAAACTGTTGGTCCTGGATCATCAGCCCATGCTCGATGTCCTCCAAGTCTCTTCATTCTCTCCTGATCCGAAAGCAGCCGTGCTCGCTGGCCTCTTCTCTGAGCCACAGCAGCACACAATAGTGGGACCAAGATGAGCCTTCAGCTGCGGCTGACACCCTCTCTACCTCTCTCTCTCTCTCTCTCTCTCCGAGCCCATAATGCATTACTCTGAAGCGGCGAATAAAGACTCCTCTCGTCTTTTACGAGCCAGCTTGAAGCATGTCTTAAAACGGCCAACGCACAAAAAAAAAGCACAGCCTCCTGTGTTTTTCTCGTGACACTTTCATTGGTCGTTTTTCGCAAAGTGTTTAGGGCTGAATTTGCAGTCCATCACGTCTTAAGCTGGAGAAAGAGGCCTCTGTCACCCCCACCACCCCCCCACCACCGAATCTTTTATTACCGCACTGATAAAGGCCAGCCTGCACCGGGTAAGACAATAGTGAGGTAGCGTGTGGAGTAGCAGTAATTTCCAGCCAGCGGGGGAGAAGTTGCGTTTAACTGATAGCAGGCCGAGAAGTAATGAATATCATTTTTTGGGCGCCAGTTTTATGGCACTGATAAGGCAGCTGGGAATGGATACGGCAGAGGACCGTCATTTGGCCTCGAGATGGACAACGGACAGGTCATCGGCTCTCACGTTCTCTCGCTTATGCTTTTTCTTTTTTCCCTCTTTTACTCTGCTTCTTACTCTTTCCTCCTCACTCTACTTTCTGTGCTTTCCAATCTCTATTTTTTTTTTGGGATCTCGGCCTTTGTTCCCAGAACCTCTTGTTGTTGTATTCAAGCAGGTGTCTCTAGACTTAGCGCCTAAAGGAGCATATTAATATGCTGCCATTGGTGCCAGCATAATATCTAATATGACACAACAACCGGAAAGTGGTTATACACATTTTGGTCTCAGTTTTAAAGGATTTGTTTGGCAGAAAATCATATTTACCCCATAAAGGATCCCAACCACTTTTGTTTCCAAAAATAAATGAGTGAGTGTGAAGAACCTTTTAAAGGCTCTTTACTCTAAAGGTTCTTCTATGAATCATTTGTAGAACCTTTATTTTTAATAGGGTATGTTCCACAGGGCTTCCCAAAGTGTGCTGAAAGCTGACCCACTAGAACATTTGCTTTAGTCTGCCAGAAAGTCACTTTAATCCCACCTTCTTGTCCTATGCAAGAGCAAAAACACTATGTGGACAAAAGTATTGGGACACCTGCTCTTTTTTGTATTATAAAGAGTTTATCCTGCTTTTGCTGGAGTAACTGTCTCTACTGTCCAGGGAAGAAGGCTTTCTACTCAATTTTGGAGGAGCATTGCTGTGAGGATATGATTGCATTCAGTGACAAGAGCATAAGCAAGGTCGGGATGATGGGCAGTCATCACTTCACCTTGTCCCAGACTCCCCGTCTCATCCCAAAAGGACTGAATGGAGCACCTCTCAGCATTCCAGAAAACACAGTTCCACTGCTCCACAGCTCAATGCTCCAGCTGGCATTAGGCAGCATGGTGCCAATAGGTTCATTTTTATCTGTAGAGAGTCCTATTCTATTGGCAGTACTTCTCAACAGGGACTAGAGAAGCTGTGCGAGTACACATGCACATCTGTGTCAGCAGTGGATCCAAATTAAAGTAGCTGAATGCAATTTTTAGAACATGGGGTGTCCACATATATTTGGACATATAGTGTAGATAATTAAGGCCGGGAAGTACGAGGCTATTCATTGTTACAGTGATAAAGGACATCACAGGAAGTTAATTAATCCATTCCTTTGATGATACGCTTTGAAGCTAAAGCCTCCTGTAGTGGTTAAGCACTCCGGTAGTTTTCTACAGGAGTTGTTTGCCTGCCCCACGCAGACAGGCCGGCAGGTTGCGACTCGCCTCCCCACTCCGACTTTATCAGTATTTATAGAGATCGGACTCAAGTCGCACCCAAATGCCAAATGCCACATGTCCAGAGTGAGCTAAAGCTTGTTTTGAGACAGTCTCAGACAGACAGCGTCAATCAGGGCTATTATAAGCTCTATCTGCTTTAAGTCTTATGGGGGGTGGGTGGGGGGTTAGGGGCATTCCCTCCCAAATGTCTGTCTCCCCTGCAAAGTCCTGCTTTGACCAGTCTGGCTGCTGCTGCTGCTGATACATAGCTTTCAACATTTTAAGCAAGATTAGAGCATTACTTTTTTGTTGTGTCCAGTTGTAGAAAAGGAGCACCCTGCAAAAGTTTGGACCCCCCCCACAAGACTTGAGCCCTTGGATAAGTTATACCTTAATTAGCTTATTAGGGCTACGGTCTGTTCGCAGTCGTTGTTAGAAAAAGATGCCAATAGATGCCAATTTTAAAGCTCCTCAAACTCTGTCCCAACATTCAGCAGCCATGGGCTCCTGTAAGCCGCTGCCAAGTACTCTGATCATTAAAATAATCAATATTTTACATAGCAGGAGCACTATTCTACTGTGCAGCAATATCTGCACAAATATGACCTTCATGGAAGTCATGGAGTCAGCAGATGACAACTTCTCCCGCATTCCTAATTAAGAAATTCAGAGTCAGAGGCTTTCAGGGGAACATCTTAACAAGCCTGATGCATTTGGGAAGGCTTTTACTTGCTAAGCTAATAGAACCATGGGTACATGGACATTTGCATGTACTGTTACTGCTATTATTGGGGGGGTTTTTTGACTCACAAAAGCTAAGGTCTATTCAGGGTCACTTAACAGCTTGACCCAGTTTTGAGGCAGGTGTGAGGCTCTTTTGCAGTTTGTATGATGCTAATTAATGGGAGGAAGCGTCCAACACTTTATAGCTACATTAGCCTCATAGCTTCTGTACACTCTGATATAATACTATTCAGATTTAGAGAATTCAAACTTTTTTTTGATGTTTGCTGATTTGTTTTTTTTTGGATCCAACACACTCCAGTATACACACACACTCAGACGAGGGTTATATATTAACTGAGCTCATCAGGATAGGTGCAGTGTTTTTATGTCAGTTTGACGTGGGGGAAGCAGTGCTGATTGCTTGACTGACCTCTTTGCCTCAGATTTGGTTGTGTGGTGTTTGTGTACCTGGGACGTCAGGTAGTGTACCTGACTAGCTTGAGTTACGGTTAGATGTGTGTACACGTTAGGACAGATGTAGACCTCTGTGTAGGGTTGGATATCGGCAAGAACCTGACGATGCGATAGGTATCACGATGCAGGGATTCCGATTCAATAGACTGAGATAAATTGCGATACTGTAAACAAGACGATATATATTACATATATATATATATATATATATATATATATATATATATATAATGTTTAGAAAATCGTCGTATAGAAACACCATCGTATGCATAAAATCTGAGTAAAATAAAGGTAAAGTTGACTTTTTATGCAGTCAGAACAGTGGAATCTATCTACCGTGTATAAAAATGATTCATTGAAAAAAATCAATATTATGTTTTTGAGAATCCATACGATATCACGATACTTCAGTATACCGATATTTCCTCACCCCCCCCCCCTTTATATAAGTGACTGACAGTTTGTGTTAGCAATAGTAATAAAACAGAATCGATTCCAGGCTTTTAATCTCCTTTTAATCCGTGGTGTGTGTTCAGAGTCGGTGTGAGTCACTTAGACCGAATCAGTAGCTTGTATGATAGATGCTTGTTTGTCATTTTACATTTTCGCGTCACATAAAAATGCCCCGCTAAGTAAATTTCTAACGACTGTTTTCTTAAAATGCAAGCACTTTCAATTCATCTCCGCTCCAGGCTGAGACGAACGACGTTGCGCTTGTGTGTGTGTGTGAGTGAGTGTGTTTAGCTTGTCTCGGATACTGCATCATCCCCATGTTAAATTGGTTATGGCAGTGCAATCCAGCCCTACTTATGGCCGTCAGAGCAGCCGCAGTGTGTGACGAGCCTCAGTGACGAAGGGTCATAAATACTGAAGCTCCATCTCTCTGCTGCAAGTGTAGCACTGTTTCTGCGATCACTCGTCAATATTCCCAACACTATGCCTCTCTAACTGCTGGGAACGTGGTGTGTGTTTGTGTGTGTGGGAATTTAAAAATGAGGACTTCACTGCTTAGGGGAGCTCTGTGACATTTTGCTGGGCTTCTTAACCTTTTGGTTTTACTATATCATGTGTTGAAGATCAGACCTTTGTTTACTATGGCGAGCTATGTTAGTTAACCTCAGTGTAGGATTATTTTACAGGCATGTCAAACATTTTGACTTGGTATCCCAAAATAACCCAATTAACTTGCTATGTTTAAATAATGATTAGGTATGATACTTGAGTTGCTTAGTATTTTGAAATGACCTGCTGAATAGATTTCTGTACATTTCGATTTACTGTTTTATTTTGACTGGCTATTTTTTTTTTTTAGTATTAAATAATGACTTATTTTCTCAAAATGTTGGTTTGTTATCATGAAATAATAATTTAGTCTTTACAATTATGATCTACTATCTTGAAATAATTACTTATTTTTTCAAAATTTTTATTTGCTATCTTGAAATGACAGACTTTCTCAAAATTAGTATTTACTATCTTTAAATAATTACTTATTTTCTCAACATTTAGAGTTTGTCTCTCAAAATAAGTATTTATTTGCTCAAAAAGTTGATATACTATCCTGAAATAATAACTTTTTTCTCAGAATTTTGATAATTGACAAAATTGTATATTAAGTTGAAATAATTACTTATTTTCTCAAAAATCTTGAAATTATAATTAATTACAAAATCTTGATTTACTCTTACTATGACATTTTCCCCAGATTTTGACTTACTGTGTTAAAATGTTTGGCTTACTATGCTGACTTATTTTTTATAATTTAAAATTATAAAAAGAATTTTAAAAAAGACCAATTTTGTAAATTTATTTTCCATTTTTATCATTTAACAGAAGACCAGAATAATTATAATGTAAGAAAAATCATAATTGTTGAACATAGTAAATCAAAATATTGACACCCTGCTGCCAAAAACAGGAATATGCTTCCATATTGGCCTGCCTTGTTCTGACCAAAATAACTTTTTTTTTACTTTTTTAGATGGCATAAACAACTTGATTCATTGAAACACTCACAAGAAACTGCTCAGTAAGAAGCATTGTGATTGGTTAGAGAACTCGGCGTTCTGTGATATCAGACTATTGCGTGTAATTGCATCTATTATCAAACTAATAGGAATATGTCATGTGGTGGCAGCTGAGTGAGAGATTGCAATGCAGACCCACACAGTGACCCTTATAGAGAGTAAGGAACTGAAAAGGGAAAGTTTAGGTCGAATTAGAGCCGGGGTTGTGTGAGCCAAGCCAGAGAGCGTGTAGAGAAGCCATGAAGAAGGGGGAGGGTTGGGGGCTGGGTGTCGGTGTTGTCTAACGCTCATCACTCACTGGTTAATGATACTCTTCTCCCGTTTATTCTCGCAGTTCCTCGTTCTCATGGGCCTATGCGACTCAGAACGGGGGTCATCCACAGTTCACGACCCCCAGGTGGTCGCCATAATACTGCTGTGTCCTCAAGCATGTGTGTGGTTGTGCGTGTTGTTGTTTTTAATATGTGTTTGGGTCAAAACAACAGTGTTGATTCTGTAGTCGTAGTTTTTTGGTGACTAAAGGTAAGATTAGGGTTAGGTTTAGAGTTAGCCTTAGAACAATCCCCAGCCACATTGGTTCTCGCTGCTTGTGTGTGTGTGTTTGTGAGGTGTTTTGTGAGCAGAATGGCAGATTTATGGGCTTTGTGCTGTTCTCGTGGTGTGAGAGTTGAAAGGAGTCTCTCTGGTGCTGTCACTGAAGTATGTCAGCCTCTGTGTGTGTGTGTGTGTGTGTGTGTGTGTGAGTGTGAGAGAGTGTGTGTGTATGTGTGTGTGTTTATTCTGTTTTTTTGAAGGTGTTGGTTGATTGTAACAAGCTGAAAGTATTTAGTACACGATAGTCTAAGGATGTTCACTCTTGCGTATGTGCCGCGTTACTCGATCGCCTCTAGTCTGCTTTCGTCGTGTCCTGCAAACCATCAGCTATCAAAATGCAGAGTAAAGGCTCCATTCACCCCCCCTCCTCCTCCTCCTCCTCCTTTTTCACCCCTCCCTCACTCTTTATCTCTCCTGCATCCTTTCCTCACACCAAATTTGGGTCACAGCTGTAAAGGCAATGGGCCTGATTTGCCTAGTTCTACTGTTTCTGCCTGCTGACGTTATGGCCAGTGTATGTGCCTGTATTGATATTAGGGGAGTTGGGACGCACCGATGGGACGCACCGATATGGGAGTCCTGGATCGGATTGGCAGTAAAATGGCACTGTAAAATGAATAAACCGCACCTGTTTTAGCACAGTAGCCTAAACATTCTGCTCATCTGGAGGACAGTAAATACGTCATCACATATCGGTGTAAAAAATGCCAGTCGAATATAAACATCTGTCTAAGTAAAGCCGCTGATGCATCATCACTAGGTAGCCAGCGCATTTGGAGGAAAGTGTGGCTCTGTATCGCCGATACAACAACTAACAGAAGCCTCTACTGACCAACGTCACTATATAAGTAATGTGGGGAGGAAGTCCCATCAACCCACTGCTGAGAAAGCAAGGCCAGTTGTGCTCCCTCAGGCTCCGACTGCTGATGGCAAGCAGCATGACCACTGGACCAGTCGGAGCCCCCATTATTTGTCCCTTGTACGATTTTTCACAACACCTTACAATTCTGTCACATTATCCACCTCTAATATGAAAAGTATGATAATTAATAGGATTATTAAACAGTCATTTTCAACACATTTTCATTCAAGTAATAAAATAATGGTAAAAGGCAGATTTGTGTTCATCAGGTTTCTTCTTCCTTTCTCCGAAGAGCAAGTCTTGCCTACATTTGACAGCTTTCATCTATCTTCCTCAGGCCCAAAGGTGGTTAAAACAGCTGAGACATTGCTGCCCTGTAAATCCACCTGCTTAGTTTCTAGTATGTTTAGTTCCTGCAAAGCAACTAGGTGTCCTAAAACTTTTGACAGCCGCGTAGGTGTGCGTAGGGTGAGCGTGTGGGTCGAGAAAGCCCAGAGCCGTGGAATTAGAGTGTTTACCCCGGCTAACGTCCCTCTCTGACCCGCATCCAGCATTCAGCGGCTGGCGGCCTTAAATCAATCTCCACATTCAGCGGCCTCACAAAGGGCCCTCTCGTTAAAAACGCAGGAGAAAGGCGGCGGGGAGGGGGAAGAGAAAGAGCCCAGCAGTTACAGTGCTCGCTCTCCTTTCGGAGGAGGACGAGGACTGGGGGTGGTGGTGGAGAAGGGGGGGGGGTCTAGGAGGGAAGGGTGGTGGTGGGGGGGGCTTATATAAAGGGCACGGTCTGCGTCCATGCCAGAAAAGACGGTGATTTCCTTTTGCAGCGGGGCCATACATCAGAGGGCCTCCCAGCTGCACTGTCACAAACTGACAGAATGACATGTGTCATTTATCAAAGGGGGGCCAAGGCTTGGGAAAACTCATATGACAAAGCCTGGGAGAGTTCACTCCCCTGCCTACACACACTCACACACACACATACACTCATACACTCATACACTCACATACACGCTTTCACTTCATCTCTCTCTCTCTCTCTCTCTCTCTCTTTTTCTCTCTCTCTTGCACTCATTCCATCTCTCTTTCTCTCTCTCTCTTAATCTCACACACATACACACTCACTCACACACACACACAGTCCCCTCCCACCTCGCTTGCCTGTTGCCAAAAAATGGGCCTGCAATATTTCTGTCATCCCTGCACCAGTGCTCCCTCTTGTCCTCTCTCCCTCCCTCTCTCTTACTCGTACTCGTTCTGTGTGTATGTGTGGGGCGAGAGACCCGCACCAGCAGTGAAAGTTTCTCCCTCCTCTGCCGAGCGCTTGTTCACAGTTATTTACCGTTATTTATGGTTATTTATATTTCCGCCGCCTTTGACAGTTGTTGTACAAGCGCGGCTGGCATTGTTTAATCAGTATTACCAGCTAATGGGACTGATTAAGGCTAATCAGCATGCTAATTATATAATCCTCTATAGTTAAAGAGATAAAGTGCTCCGCGCTAGCTATATGGGGCTAAACGCCGAAGACGAGCAAGGAAGCTCCTGAATCCGCAATCCGGAATCCAAGGCTCCCTCACCGTGACCAGACTTTACTCTTTACTAAGTCCAGGGTGGGGGTGGCGGACGGGGTCAAATACAGTTCAGATTGCATTGCTCTTGTCTCCAGGGAACGTCCCAGCAGTCTTTCAACATGTGATCCATGTAGCTTTTTTTTTTTTTTTTTTTTGTTCAGAGCTGGTTACTAAGACTAAATTGCATAAATGACTTCCTCAGCGTTTAGCAGTTTTAGCGATAACGGAAGCTTGTTGTAATTTGCTAAGAATCACTACACACTTGTTGCACGAGAAGCAGCAGAGACAGGCTTTTGAAACTTTCAGCCTGTCTTAGGTTTAAGGAAAAATGTCCATGATGAATGAAATGATTCGATATTTTGGCCACTGCTGTGCTACAATATCTGCATTTTATGTATTAAACTGTATAGAAATAAAATGTTGTATGTCTGTAAAGCTAATCCAGGCAGATCTAATTCCAATTTTTACATTTTTACATACATAGAATTGAGGTCAAAAATGTTGTAGCATAAAAATTACAACATTTCAGAAGAAAGCAAAAAAAATCTTTTAACTTTTCATTGGAAATCAAAGTCATATTTAATTGTATTATAACTAAATTCTGAAACTTTGTAAAGAACAGCTATCAGGTTTACATCAGTTCAAAAGGTTTGTGCGACAGCAACAAAATGTATAAATATTGGTATATATAGATGACAAATATCAGATATGAGCATCAGCCCACAATCCCCACATCAGTGCCCCCTTAGATGAAAAGTTATTGTTGTGGGTAGGGCTGGGCGATATGGTAAAAATAATATATCACAATATTTAAAGACATTTTTCACGATATATGTAACCACAGACTAAATACATCAGTAGCGACGATTCTTAAAAACTACTATTCAGATACTCTCCTGTACGGAATACAGCGATGTTTGTTCAACATGTGCTGCACTTCATCTAATTAAACCAGTCTGATTACAGTTGTAATGAAACCTGCAGCTGATCAGTGTTAATTAAGCACTAACAATATCCTCATTACGATCACGATAACAAAATTGCCTCGTTTGCATATATATCTATGTATTTTGCCCCAAAACTTCAAAGGAATGTCATTAATCTGCTATATATAGTTATATTCAATGTGTAATTCTCCGTCCAGCGGAAACCTTAGATTTCCGTTTTTGCCGTTTGAACTTGTTGTTGAATCCGGCAGTAATTCTTTAGTTTGCTAAAATTTTATGAGGAATGAACCAATAGAACAATCCAGAATGACTTGGAATACTCATTTTACATGGACTTTCAATGAACGTAAAGATTAAATTTTTCCTACTGTAAAGTTACCATTTTGGTGATATACATGACAGTGACTATGTACCATGTCTGTTTTTAATTTTCTCCATGGTTGATCCCTGTAGCTGCTCTGGACCAATAGAAATGCTCCAAATGACCTGGAATAAATTATATATATTTTTTTCCTTTGGACAGCAACGATGTATAGTCACCATATATATATATATATATATACCTATCACCAGTGATATATATATATGTGTGTGTGTGTAGTATATACGTTTGTTATATACACATTTATGAGTGTGAGGAGTCGCAGTGCAGTTCTTGTGGCCCGCCAGCAGATAATAAGACAAGGCTAGGAAAAAGAAGTGGATGATATGGTCAATGGTGCGACACACACACTGAATCGCTTCTTTCTGGAACACTCTCCCCATGCCGCCTCTCATCCTTTCACCCAGCCCTTTCTTTCCCTCTGCCTCTCTGTTTCACTCTGTCTCGCTTTCTCTCTCTGTGCTTGTGTGTGTGTGTGTGACAGGGCAGGGCTTTTCATTTGTCTTCATAAGCTTAATTTATTTTTGCAGCCAGATGTGAGCTGACAGGCATCAGTCAGCGACCCCCTTCCAACGGCCCCCTCCTTTTGCCTCCTCCTCCTTTCCCCCCGTCCTGCCGTTCCCGGGTCAGTACAACAGGCCCGTCTCTCCGTTTGACTGAGTCCCCCCATCAGCATTACACAAGATGGATGTGTCTTTAAAGGCCAGATTGATTGTGGATATCAGAGTTATGGCATCATTTATCATGGGAAATATTATTCAGGTGCAGGGGGACAGAACAAGCCAAGGGGAGGCGGTCGAGGAGGAGGGGGGGCATTGTTAGAGGGCAAATTGAAGGCAGCAAAAGTTTAATTGTGTGTGTGTGTGTTTGTGTGTGTGAGTGAGAGAGGGAGAGAAAGGAGACGTTCAAGAAGGCCTGGTGAATTTTAGATGCTTCTTCCTTCTGCATGGCAATATTGTGCTTTGCTGAGAGATGGGCTTTTTTCCCCCTCTCTTTTCTTCTTCACTCAATTGCAAATGCACATGCATACACACACTCACACTTTCCCCATTGCCCCCCCCCCCCCCCCCACACACACACACATACTCGTTCTCTTTTCCTCTGTGTTATCGATGGTTTAGTAAGAGATGTCTTCCTGTCTTCCAAAAAGCTGAGAAATCTTGCCTCCCCTCCACCTCCAGCTCTCTCTCTGTTTCTGTTCCTATCTCCTCAGTCAAGGATCTGTGTGTGTGTGTGTGTGTGTGTGTGTTATTGATTGTGTGTGGTGTGGGCCTCGGTATGATTTAGTGCTCCTCTCGGACCCTCCACACACCCTGCTCCTCCGTCCGCCCACTTTCGTAGATCCTTCTGGAAAAAAAACAACCAAAAAAAAGAGCACCTTCCTCCTACTGCTCTTCCTCCTTGGCTCCGCCCCTTTCTCCTCTCCAGGGTTGCGACTTTCACCCTCTCTCACCATGGAATCCATCATTATGAGTCCAGCTCGAGTCACTCAGCGTTTAGTGGGAGGGGAGATGTCTTAGAGATTCGTCCTAAAGCGCTCACTATTACCAAGCCTCAAGTCTCAGATCATAGGGCTGCAGTCCAGAGTTCCAGATTTCTTGGGTTTCCGATTTTTCTTGTTGCAATCACCATGAAGTGTCGGACCCTGCAAGAATGCTAGTTAAAAAAAGTGGACGATTAGGGATGTCCTGATCCAACATAGTGGATTAGGGGTAGTCCAATGATCGGCTATGGGGTATTTTCAGCCCCATCCAGTTCAGAGCCTTTGTTTTTACCCCTGTGTTCTAACAGATTGCCTCTGGGGCACCATTAACGGACATTATTCCCAGCCCGCCTCAGTGAGGAGCTTCTCAGAAGGCAACAAAACCATTAAGAGTCAGTCAGGACTGACAGTGCTTGTTCGAGGGTCTTCACAAATCCCTTTTTTTGTGGAAACCACTGTCACTCATCAAAACTAGACATATGAGTGTGTTCTATCGAAGTGAAGTATACTACATACCCCCGCTGTCATGTAAAAACCTTCATATGAATCTCCATAATGGCAACTTTACAGGAAAAGGGAAAAACCTCTTGAACTTTCAATGGAAGTCAATGTAAAAAGATTTTATTCCAAGCCATTTTGGAGCATTTCTATTGGTCCGTTAATCATGAAAGTCTGGCGTAATGTAAAGATCAGATTCAAGGTTTTTGCTCACCAGCACATGGTGCAGCTCGAGTAACCCTGCCAGTCCTGCAGTGTGTAGCCTATTACTCGCGACTGAGCTGCAACTTGTGATTGAGTCGTTTGTAATTGAGCCTCATTGTGGCGCATCACCTTCCACGCTATAGCGCGTGTGACTGCTACACCCTCTCCGTCACTGTTCATCTCCTTCGCCTGAAAACATCATCAAAGCAAGAGCCCGATTCTGCCTGGGAGCAGCGACAGAGTAAGCAAAGGGAAGACTCAGAGAGGCATGAGTGTGTGTGTGTGTGTGTGTGTGCTTGTATCATGCATGTGTCTCTGCCAAAAGGCCTAGGCCTAGTAGCATGTCCCGCTTTATAAGAGGTGTGGAGGGGTTATTTACGAGCCCTGCTCTCAGAGACGCTCTTCAGAGAGGAAACCGACACCGGCTGGTAGCGCTGTCTGGACTGCCGCAAGCAGCTAATGTTTATGGCGAGCTGACCTGTTGAGGCCTACCGGTCACCCCTGCTAGCTTAGCACGCTGTCGGAAGCACCACACAGCTACAGCAAAGGGATCATGCTTGAGAGCGGAAAAGGGCTGTCCAAGAGTCCAAGAGCCACCAGAACTGCAAACAGTCCTAGACCTCGACAACCAAAACCCCTCCCAGTACAACCAGTACACCAGTAATAGTTGTAATCAGTAATCAGTCTCAATATGGAAAAACCTGTTTTATTAGAAATAAAAACTGTATCGACGCTACACCTCGTACATATTTCATAACAATGGCCTTTGGTTGCATTATATCAATTGTTACAGTCCATGGAGTTATTACAGTATGTAAAGCTGTTACATTACACATTTTCAATGTGTAAAGTTGTCACTGTACACAGTTATTACAGTATTTAAAGTTGTTACAATAGACACAGTTATGACAGTATGTAAAGGTATTACAATAGACAGTTATAACAGTATGTAAAGTTTTTACAGTACACAGTCACATGTAAGGTTATTACTGCACAAAAAGTAAATACCGTATGTACATTTTGTACTGTACATAGAGTTTTACACTGTTATGTAAAGTTCTTACAATACATAGTTGACAGTATGTAAAGTTATGACAATAGACACAGTTATTACAGTATGTAGTTATTACAGTCCATAAAGTTATTACAGTATGTAAAGTTCTTACAATAGACACAGTTATTACAGTATGTAAAGTTGTTAAAGTACACAATTACAAAATGTAAAGTTATTACAGTACAGTTATTACAGTAGGTAAAGTTGTTAAAGTACACAATTACAATATGTAAAGTTATTACAGTACAGAGTTATTACAGTAGGTAAAGTTGTTACAGTACACAAATACAGCATGTTATTACAGGTTGGACATTTCTTACAGTGCATGGAGTTATTACAGCACGTAAAGTTCTTACAAGAGACAGTTATGACAGTATGTAAAGTTATTACAGCATATAGAGTTATTATATACACACACACACACACATATGCTAGCGTAACACTAACTGTCCTAGATTGTTATTTTGGCCGTACAGTTTTATGATATATATCACGTGAGCCACTACATTTACTGTACAAACTTTCAATAAAGCACTTTTTTCTTTCATATGAAAACCAGTGGCTGTTGAACTGGTTAATACAGCTGTAATGGATTCCGCCCTGGACTAAACTCTCATGACCGGTGGTTCCCATACTTTTATAAGTACATGACAACATTCGAGCAAATCTACTTGTAGAGTCTGAAGGAGAGTACAACACTGAATGGTATTTTAGCCACATGTGTGTGTGTTATTGTGTGTGTGTGTGTGTGGGAGGAGGGGTGTCTATGTGTAAGTGTGTGTGTGTGTGTGTGTGTTTTTGTGTCACAAATGAATGGCTGCTGCCCATATTTGTCTCCAGCATGTGCGGGGTTTCCCGGTCAAAGAAGGGTCAGATTCTGGGAATGTGCGCGAGTGCGCGAGTGTGTGAAGGGAGGGATGACGGTACTGGGGGAGTTGATTGATGGGTTATTGTGCAACCAGACTCAGCTAGACTGAACTGGTGAGGTCATGGCCTGAACACAGACTTTTTTTTTAATGTTCCTTAATGTTCCTCTCCCTCGCTCGCTCGCTCTCTCTCTCATTTTCTCTCTTTCACTCCGTTCTGTTATTTCTCTGTCTTTCTCTTCATTCTCACCTTTCTCTATCTTTCTCTTTTTCTCTCTGTCCTTTACTCACTCGCTCGCTCGCTGACTCTTCTCTCCTCATCTGCTCCCCACCCTCCCACCACCCCTCCCCTCCTTCCCTCTTTCCCTTTCTGCCACACATCTGTCTCTTTTTCTCTCTCTTTTTTTTTTTGCTGACCATCCCCTTTCAGTGCTCTCTTAACTCTCGCGCGCTCTCTCTCTCTTTCTTTCTTTTTTTTTTTTGGGGGGGGGGGGGGGGGGGGTTGTTTTCTTTGTCTCTCTTCCACGGATTCCTCCTGTACTTTTGTGGTGAATTATTCTCTGCAGCCGCATGTTGATTACGGCAATTCATCAGACGTGTCTTCCTTTCGAGCAACTTTTCAACAAAGTGCTCTCGTCGCAATCACTTTTGTTATGGTTTAGAACTTAATCTATGATCTGCTATCAAACCGTGTTTGTACTTCTCTGCAGCCATCTTTTTCTGACTCAGACAGAGAGAGAGAGAGAGAGAGAGAGAGAGAGAGAAAGAAAGAAAGAAAGAAAGACAGAGAGCGCGAGAGCTCGTCACCGTGAGCGATGGCTTTTCTTGCTCTTGCTGCACTCCCAGGCACTGAATAGAGCTCTGGTACATGTTAGATCCCTCTCTATCTATTTCCCTCTCTGTGTATCTGTATCTCTCTCTCTCTCTCTCTCTCTCTCTCTCTCTCTCTCTCTCCCTCTCTCTTTCCCACTCTTTTCGTTTTCTCCCTCAGCTTAGATTAAATCGCACAATACACTGCCTCACACCAAGCACTGTCATTCACACGTAGCCGTGACAACAGTCTTTGGGCTGTGATACGTACGATAAGCCTAATAACACACAAGCTCTTTATTTTTTTATATTATATTATGTATTTGTGTCTTTATTGCAATATTGCAATTTCCAAAAGAAAAACATACCAAAAAAAAAAGCCGCCTGTCCGCCACTGACGCAGTCCAGCCCTGTCTTCAGCTGTCGCATGGAAATGTGATAAGTTTGCTGCCGTGCTTCTCTGTATCACTATAATCGCAATAGAAGTATATATCAATGTAATTGCATCGGGATGTTTAGTTATTGAGCCGGCCTACATGTCATGCCGTAACGCGGCGATGCCATAACGCTCGGTTTAGTGCGTTTGGTGAGCTCAGACGCCCCGTATGCTGTTTATTGCCATGCTCCCAGCAGTTAGCGGAGGTTTTTTAAGCAGTAAAGCTGTTCTTCAAACCTCGTCAGCTGGTCAAATGGGCGTCCATGGGAACGGGGGAATAAAAAAGCCTGTGATTGTGCCGCAGCAGAATGGAGCAGGGGTTGCTGCGGGGTCATCAAGGTGTAGTGCTGCGCCTCTAATTGTTTTCCATCTCCACTCTCCTTCAGAATGGCCTGATTTATGGCAATTATCCATCTTTAGGATCATCTATCAACCTGGTAGTTGCTAGGCAATGGGAGCAGCTGCTAGCGTGTGTGTGTGTGTGTGTGCGTAGTCACTTGTCTGTGTGTGTGTGTGTGTTTGGTCTTCTAAGTTTTCTGTCAGACATTCAGCACAGGTGACGGTCTGGTCGAGACACCATTCTCTGGGATTTAAAGAAACAAAGGAGGCATTTTACCACCCTGTTATTCCTCTTTTTTCCTGTATACTGCACAGTATGGGCAAAAGACTGGGATTGTGTAGGGATGCTCCGATACGGGACTGTGGGCCGATGCTAATATCCAATATGTTAGGAAAATTGGGGCTACAGCTAAGTGGATTAGCATCATTAGCATGAGAAATATAATATTCACATATTTTAGCGCAGTATCCCAGTGTCACCAGAACAGAACCAGGTTAGGCCAGCATTATTTTTAGATCAGTTTGTATGCACAACCGGCCAGAACACGCCTGTGATTGGCCCGTTTGATGCTCACAACGCAGAACAAAACCGTTAATGATTGGTTGAAAGCTCATTTGAACATATCTGGAGATAGATGGTGAAGGCTGATACTGTGAATGCAGCCCCCACCCCCACACTGGTCCCTTCTTCTAAACAGTCTCCACATGGGGGTTCTCTGTCTATTTGGACACTGTTGTGTCTTGCAGCTGCCTGCACTAAGCCTTATCAGTCTTCCTACACAAGGATGCTTCTCCATTGTCTGTGCAGGTCGCGTCCCATGTAGTCACGGGACAGTCCCAATTAAGGGTTAGCGAATGAAAGAAACACTGTCCACAAGCTGGCAGTGCATATATTAAAATAGTGTTAAATTCTGGTCAAGGCACTGAAAGTTTTTGCCCACAGGGTTGTGGGTTCTATACCTAAGTTTCCTAGTTAGGGGACCTAGCCTGCATTTAAACTTGCTTATGGCTGTTGCATCCAGCTCCTTTTGCATAAGATGGTTAGAGCACTGGGCTATTGCTCACAAGGTAATGGGTTTGATACCCAGATTTGCTAAACTTACAGGCTTTATTGGATGTCAGCACTCAGGTTTTAACTAGGTTGTGTGTAGTTCTTACACATAATGCACATGGTAAGCTGCAGAGTGGTTAGAGCATGGGGTCATTGCTCGCAGGGTTTTGGGTTCAATACCCAGATTTGCTAAACCTACAGGCTTTATAGGAGGTCAGCACACAGGTTTTAACTAGGTTGTGTAAAGTGCTTAGACATAATGCAAATGGTAAGCTGCAGTGGTTTAGAGCACTGGGTTATTGCCCACAAGGTTGTGGGTTCAAAACCCAGATTTGCTAAGCATAAGGGCTTTTTTGAATGTCAGCACACAGGTTTAACTAGTTTGTGTATAGTTCCTACACACATTGCACATGGTAAGCTACAGTGGTTAGAGCGTGGGGTCATTGCTTGCTGGGTTGTGGGTTCGATACCCAGATTTGCTTAACCTTACAGGCTTTATTGGATGTCAGCACATAGGTTTTAACCAGGTCATGTGTAGTTTTTGACTGTCATAGGTTATCAAATCGGGGTCTTACCAAATTTGTTTTAAAACCCGAACAGTGCTTTCAGGACTGTGTTCGAGTATCCGATTACCTGTGTGCACCCCTAGTTCAGGGCTTGCGGTCAGCAGGCCAAGGATCCAGCATTCAGGGAGAAGAAGGCATGAAAGCGACCAGCGGAAGGTGCAGATGGGAGGAGGGACTTGAGGTGCTTATGATATAATGGCCATTGTCTCGCGGCTGCACGGCTCCTCTCTGACAGCAGGGACAGGTGATTTATAGACTGCGCCTGACGGCATGGCGGCCTCCGCCTGCTCCCACAGAACAGAGAGAGAGAGAGAGAGAGAAAGAGAGGACGAGAACAGAAGAAGGAGAGGTACAAAGGGGAAGGAAAAAGATAGAGCACTGCATTGCAGGAGCACCTGGAAGGAGAGAATGCCCGAATCTCCTTTGTGTGCCGGAATGTTATTTAAGGCAGCGAAATAGACGCTTCCGTAAATCCTTATAGAACTGGTGAAATAAAGACTGAAGGGTGTATTACAGATTTGGTCAGTCCGACATTCTGCTTTCCATCCGCATGATCTGCTTCTAATAGAGCCTTCTGTCTCATCATAATTCCGGCACAGGTTTATTGTTTTTCCGGAAAAGGAAAAAAAAAATCTGCACTGATTAACACTCATAAAAGCATAAGACGTTTATTCAATTAATTAAATTAATTAGTTCAGCCCAATAGCCTATTAAATTAATTTTCAGCCATCGTTAAATGATTTTCCATCGACCCTTCTTTTGAATTCGAGACGCTGCGCTCGTATTTAGGATCCGTCACATAAACACTCTCTCAGCAAGACTAATTAGCTGGAGGTAATTATTTGTGGAGGTATTCAGGTGAAGACTGAAGTGCCCTCAATTACTCAGCGATCATGGATGGTGTTTAAATTAGCCTAGCTGCAGTCTCCGAATCCCGAGCTGAATCCCAAAGCGATTCCCTGCCGGACACCACAGCGCACCATTTGTAGTAGTCACTGTTTGCCGGCCCTTACACGTGCACTATATATATATAGGGAACAGGGAACCCTCCGGGATTCAGCCCTAAGCCTCTCGTTTGCATTCGACAACAAGCCCGCAAGGACCTACAACTGCTGGAAAAGTCGACCGAGATAGGAGCGTTTTCCTCGTTGAAAGGCCTTTTAGAAATTCAGGTGCGCAGAGACAGGAGGCTTTCCCAGGAGGGCCTCCGTTCTTCTAGTCGGCACGGTCTTGTAACGCAATGGTTTATCCCTGCTGGTCGACAGAGGTAGATTTGCGGTGTGATATGTCTTTTTTTGGACCACGGGACATCTGTTACCTCACGCTTGCCTGACCGATTTAAGAAATCCAGCCATTGCATTAGCAAGGAGCTAATGTTGATGGCTAGTTCAAGTTCTTTTCTGCTGGGAAGGTTGAAGAAATCAAAAAAGCAGTTGTTTTCATTGATTTCGATGCCTGGCGTGGGAATCACGTGACCTCTGGCAAAGCACGCGTGTGCCTTTACTACTGTGATGGATGTTGTTGCTAAAGCAATCAGCTGATACTACTCCACTACTCCAGTTTGGCGTCATATTTAACACTGTGTGTTTTACTCCGTAGTTTCAGCCTTTCGCCATCACATGCTCATTGCCCCTCGGCACACGCGAGCTCTGCCACAGGTAACGTGATTTCCACGTCACGCTGCTCTTCTGGAAGCTCCTCTGAAGGAAGAGGGAGAGAAAAGGAAAAAGCCACAACCCTCCTTCACTAGCCTCGGCAGTACCTCAGAGACGTAAATGGCTGTTAATAATCCGTTAATCGAGCTCTTTCATTATTCACTAAGCGTTTTGGTATTGCTGCTTTAGCGGCGTTGGCGGGAGGACAGGGCGCGAGGGCTTTGTTGTGGTTAGCACGAGCCGCCGCCACCACCACTGCTGCTGCCGCTGCTGCTGCTGCTGTCGCCTCCCCTTTGGTCTCCCCTCCCCATTGTCAGGAGGCTCATGTGAACCGCACTGTCTATATGACCCATTTTAGCAGCCCATTAGCATAATTTGGCTGTCGCGTGGCCACTGAGTTAATGTACTTGCAAATGACAGGGAAAGTGTGTTATACGACCTTAGGGTTTTTTAAAAATTAAATGACAAAGTAGGCCGCTCTCTGCATCAAGCCTGGGCCTGCCGCTCGTGCCTGTGTATGTGTGTGTGTGTACAGTAGCAGTTGTGTGTGTGTGTGTGTGTGTCTGCAAAGCGAGTTTAAAAGGTTACAACAGGCTACATTTTAGGCTAGTGATTTCTATGATTTTAAAAAATATGAAAAAATATAGATCATTTATTTTCGCCCGCTTTCAGTATTTCTCTTTGATGTCTTAGAAGCAAGTAAACGCTAGTAAACACCAGCAGAAATTGCATTAAACAAGATTATCCTGCAATTTCCAGCTGAAGGTCCGGGATGGGAAATTTTGCTTTTCTAAGCATTTTAAAGAAAATTAAAATCACCCTGAAATTGTGGACAGATCCATGCTGAGCCGTGGCCACACCAGAGGTCAACGTCACACCAGTTGTGCTCAAGCCTCGAGCCTCAAGCGAGCCCATCCTGCCATATGGCAGCCTTGTTATGCTCGGGCTAGCCTTTTTTTCCGCAGCGGCCGACTGACTGACCGGCCGCTCAAAAGGATTCATTCGGAGAGAGGCCGCAGATCCCTGACAGCAGGCGAGGAGAGGTGGGCCGGGTCCTGTGGAAAACGCCCGTCCGCACTTCAAAGCCTCCTTTTGTTTAGTCTGTAATAAAGTTAGATGTGTCTTGCGGAGAAAAGCGCCAGAAAAAGCCCACCGACAGACGACAAAGACAGTCCTCAGAGCGCGGGACGATGAAAAATGCGAGGGCTTTCTCCTCGTCGAGGTTCACGTTGGGCCAAAGGCAGGAGGGGAGGGAGGCGGGTCAGGGCAGGCAGGGAGGGGAGGCGTGGGGAGAGGGGGGGGAGCGGATCAGGAATCTGTCCGTCCCTATAGTGAGCTCGTTACTCCTCCAAGCCGGTTCATTCATCAGTGACCGCGGCTCCGAATGGAGGCTATAATCATTAATCACCATTCACACAGCGCTATGAGTAGGGGCGGAAGGGGGGGAAAACTGCTTACAAAGGGGAAAGCGTTTAAAGCAGTGTAAGAAAGTGACACGGGCTTCTATAATCCCACACAAGGCCAGCATGGAGTCTGACTATAGTGAGTTAAGTACCCAGTCAGTTAGCGTTGAAGAAGCAGTCAATGAAGGCTTCTGTGGAGCGCAGTTTATATGGAGACGTTCTGATCAGGTTCCTCTCAATGTCAAGTCAAGTATGTGAGTTTGCAGGGGTAATATGACCCACGCCACATACATGTAATAAAAACCTACAAGGAAATACCGATATTTACGGCTACTCTTTTTTTTAGCTCTTACGTACTTTGGTCCATTATTATAGAGAACAGAAGGTTATACAATGCCAGAAACCACATTACCAAGTCTATTCGAGATTACTTACCAACGTAGAGCAGTAGTATGTGATTATTGGTATTTTGTGCTCCTGGGCTCCCCCTAGAGTCGGGGAGTAATTCACTTTTACCCCACAGCTGTAAATACAAAGTGCTGTACAGAAGTAATACAGAAATACAGAGGTCACATGGAGCTCCAACCGAATTACATGGTCAGTAGCAGCATTCCTGCCTGGAGTGGCAATGACAGAGACCCTGTTCACGACCGTGGTGAACAACCAAGCTAATTGGTGGGGAAGAATCTTCCTTTTGAACAAAAGTGGCTACTTTAGCTGCGATCAGAAAAAAATGAATGTGGGGCATTTCCACCACATATGCTTATATCTGAAGGTGTTCCTCACTGCCAGCTACAGTCGAAATGCAGCTCAACAAGGTAAAATAGCTGGAAGAAAGGACGGGGTTTAATATGCCTGACAAATGCCTTGATGCGCTCCCGTGCTCATCTTCTAGATCCCTCCTAGTTTCCGGACGAGCGCAGGCCTAAAGCTACTCAGGCCGTGATCACTTCTCCAGCAGACCTAGTTGATCACTGCAGGCCATGAACAGAGTGGAGCAGACAGCATCCAACCGCCCTGGAAAAGACGGAGAGAGAGAGAGAGAGAGAGGGAGAGAGAGAGATTGCTGCGTTCCCACTGACATGCTGTGCATTACCATAATTGGCTTTTCTACATGATAGGACAGAGGAAATAATAATGTCATTTTATTTACAGCCTTCAGTGTCCCGGCCTTCCCCCTTTCTCCCTCTCTCTCCCTCCACCTCCTCCTCTCTCACTCTCTCTCTCTCTTACCCTCTTCCCTTCCCTTTTGCTCCGTCCACCCCCCCACCATCCCTGTCCGCCACTTCAGCAGGCCGCGTAGGTCAAATGACATGGTTTGATCAGGCCTGTCCAAAAGCATCAGGGCTGAGTGGCATGTAATGGAGACCCGGTGACAAACCGCATCGGCCGGCCAAATAAGACTTGCCAGTTTTCCCATTAAAATGTCGGCTAAACAGCGCGGCTCTCCGCTGGCCACTGCAAAACCACTGTGACCAGCTAAATCAGCCGACGGAGAGGAGGCAGAATTGGACATTAGTACTGCAAATGACTGCTGTGATTGCCCCCCTCTTCTCGTAAATAAAATAAATAAATAAGGAAGGCAGGGGAGGGGATGAAGGAGGGGATGTAAAGGTGGGAGATAGCGGTTGCGGTAGGAGGCACTCGGGGCGATGGCGTAGTCCTCCATCTGCGCACCCTTTCTGCATCTGTCCTCTTCCCTTGCGAGCTGAGGGGGGAGGACGTACCGAAGAGCACCAGTGTCACCTGAGGAGCTCCATATGAACATATGTTAAAGGAATCATTTGGCGAGGAGTCAAACGTAGAGTTTCGCCGAAGACCTGTTTGGTGTGTACAGTTGCTGAAGGAGCTACGAGGACGATGTATAATCTGTAAAATAAGGACAAAAGGTACAAATATCACAGTACTGCCGCTTTTAGCAGGTTTTAGCTGGTATACAGTGTTCACAGGAACCACGTAAACAAGCCCATTAAACATTTATTTAGCTGTTCAAAAGGGCTTGAAGCAAGTAAGTGCTGGTGTCATGTAAGGGTGGGCGATTTGAGGATATTTTAGCGTTATTGTGAGTAATTATGTCACAATATTATTTTCTGGACATATTTTGGATATCAACAGTACAAAAAACACTGATCAGCTGTATGTTTTATTGCGAAGGGAGCATAATTAGTTTTGTTTAATAGGATTGAGAGTCTGTGCAGTATAATGCTTTTTTATCAGTTTTTATTGTATAACCTTTTTATTATTTAACATTTTTTAACTTGAGTTAAAACTTAAGTTTGTATTGTATAACCTTTTTAACTTAAGAGTTTGTAGCGTATAACCTTTAACTTAACAGTTTATATCGTATAATCTATCGTATAAACTTGAGTTTTTATCATATAACTCTTTTAAAATAAGAGTTTTTAATGTATAACTTTTAACTTGAGTGTTTTTATAATATAACATTATTAGCTTGAGTAATTTTATTGTATAGCCTTTTCAACATTAACATTTTATCGTATAACCTTTTTATCTTTAGTTATTTGAGAGTTACAGAGTGTTTTCTGTAATTCTGTGAGCAAATAAAAAAAATCTGAGGTTGTATTCACCTCTGAATATAACAGTTTTACAAATTACATTCTGTTCACTTTATTGTGGTTGATATTGGTGAACCTGGTCCCTTTAACTTTTCTTTAATGGGTTCAGCACAACAGCAGTTCTTCTCCTTTTAGAAGCTGGAAAACGGATGAAATTCATTAAGCATTACAGTTTAGCAATGAACCACTTTACTCCTTAGACGGGTATATATGCACTTCTGAAAGTGCTAGCGCCCCTTCTAGGTCTGGAGTCAGCAACCCACTTGTGTTTCACAAAACATTCTGATTTGGGTATGAACTTCTGTAAGCTTTAAAACTCCACTAGATGTGTCCTGGGTCGTAGAGTAGGTTGGGGACCACTGCAGAAGGCAGTGCTTTTAAAGGGAGTTTAGCACTGGCTATATATTTGGACATGACTGAAATCTTACATCTAAGCAGATGCAGTGCCCGTAGTCCCAAAAATATCCATCCACAGTCAGTTAGATCGTTGACATGCCTGCTCATAAACTCAAATCAGGAGAGACGCTTATTTCCAACTGAATTAAAATGACTAACATTGTTGCATTTAAATGGCTGAACACTGTCAGCGTATTAGCTTGGTGTATTTGCTTTGGTTATATGTTCCAGGCCGAATGCAGGGTGTTGTGTTGTGTTGTGTGGATGATGCTTGTGTGAGTGTTAGGTTGGTGTGTGAATGTATGAGTCTGGGGTATCCAGGGCATATATTCTGCAGCTGATATTTGTTGGTTGTGACAATGAGGACTCTTATGTGTGTATGTGTGTGTGTGTGTTTGTGTGTGACCTGCTCATGTCCTGCTCATGTCCCGTTGCTGTGTCACCTGTCCAAACTCAGTGAGGTCTCGGCAGCCGCGGTGACAGCTCCGCTCTGGACACAGATGGCCTCGCTCTCCTTTTGCGCCAGACACACACACACACACCCACACTCACTCACACACACTGTTTTAGATACTGATACATGAAAACAAAGCCTTACTGTTTTCTATAAATGTAGGAGGACATCAGTATTCCATATATTGTCATATATATATATATATATATATATATATATATATATATATATATATACAGCATTAGCATTAGCATAAATGCTAATTCAGGTGGACATAATCCCAAATTCAATTCTATTGATGCATCGGAAAACCTGTGACAGCATCAGACATCGCCCCAGAATTCCCATATCGGCAAAGTCCCAATTTCCCAGTAATGTAGTCCCAATATTGTAGTCCCAATTTCAGCACTCGGACCCAACTTCATCACTTTATAAATGCTTATGTATCGAAAGTGCTTGCGAAAGCATCGCACGTCAGCCCAGAATTTCCATGTCGGTGCATCACTATTCTTTGTAATCCCTGTGGATTGGGTTTATGGAATGTGGAGATTACATGGTATTGTGGCTGTATCACTGCATATTGCAATTCCAGTGAATCCCGGCCTACATGATCTTCTCTTTCACACATCAGTTGACTTTTGTTGGAATACAGGAGCACCTTCATTTATTAACACCCCCATAAAGAATAAAGATCTACTTGGAAACTGTGTCTGATTGGTCAGGATGCTCACAACACAAGAGAGGCTTGTTAGCTTATTGCAGTTAACAGCAATTAGCAAGCCACATATTGTGCAACCCTCACACACACACATACATACACACACAGTAGTTTCACAGTACTTCATTAAAACCGTCCCACCGTCATTTCTGCTCCCGGAGCTGTGCTATATCCGGGAATCTGACTTTTTTTTTTTTTCCTTTTCCTCCATCAAAGCATCTTTCTTTTTTTAGTCACTATTGATTCTTCTAATTGTATGTATTCTTGAAAACTTCTCTGTCCTTCCCCAACCCCCACCTCACCCCCCTCCCCCTTCTTTGACAGTACAATGTGGGCTTATTTTTTTATTTTTTTATTTTTTTGACTGACAAACACAACAACCTCCCCCCCTCTACTCCTCTTAATCCCTCTCTCTTTGTTCGGCGTGACGCTTAAAAGCAGAGAGGCTCAATGAAAGATGTCAGCAGTCAAATTTCTGATTGGGTTATTAAGTGCGAGCGCCATTCGCGATCGTCTGGCGGCTCCTTGACGCAGATGGAGGAGAGAGAGTACGAGAGAGAGAGAGAGAGAGAGAGAGACAGAGACAGAGAAAGAGAGAGAGGGAGAAGAAAATGATGCGCGGACAGTGACACGCCAACACGCGTGCCTGTCACACGCCACGTGGCGTCAAAGGCTGAAGAGAAATGTTCGTTTTAGTGTCAGGTTCTGCCCATCTTCTCTCAAACGCCTCTCTCGTTCTCTCTGTCTCTCTCTCTCTCTTCTCTTTTCTCTCTCACTCTCACTCTCTCTCACACTCCCTTGCTCTCTGTGTAATTATAGTGAAGAAGAAAGTTCTCTTTTCTTGTTGTTTTTAATGTGATAAGCTGTCGTAAAGTGCCGCACCGACTTGAGGGAATTAGCCGGGGGCCCTTTGGTTTCTCCGAGCCAACAGGAATATATATATATATATATATATATTTATTTCTTTTCACAACAATTTCAGATAAGTGAGTTATTTGACAGTTCGTAATGTTTATTTCAATGAGTCCTGTTGGTTTCACGCCGTTCGCTTGATTTCTCAACGGGTCTTGATGGATTGAGAAGTTTAAGGCTGAGTAGAGTCAGCCGAGATCGGAGATCGGGCCGCGGTGGTAGGACACCCTATCTAGGAGATGAATCACTATTTGCAGACATGTTCATTTATACACACCCAAATAGACAGTGTGTGTGTGTGTGTGTGTGTGTGTGTATATATATATATATATATATATATATATATATATATATATATATATATATACATATATATATACATACATTTTGAGGGCCACTAGCCTTTTTCTTTGTCAATTTACAACATCTTACCCAATGAAGCCTTAAGCAGGCTTACTCCCAGGGAAACTATCACAAGTAAAGCATTAGTGACAGTGCTACCTTGGGAATAATTCCAAAGCCCACACATTTTATCCCACTCCGTATTACTCAAGCTCCTCAGTTGTTTAAACCATCTTTGGTCAAAACATTTTTAATATGTGCGTCTTAACAGACGTCTGAAAAAGACACGTTTTGAAAAAACTAGGCAAATTATTGAACCCAATATACAGTTTTATGGTTTATTCTTATCATGATAAACAAATAAGCTGTTTTATGTTAACAAGAAACACAAATATTGGATAACACTATATTGAATATGCATTTTCTACATAAGAGTTTATTAGGGAGTGGCCTATTTATTTATGTATTTATTTATTCATTAAAAATGTATTTTATTGATGTTAGATTCCTTACACCAAAGCAATCCCCCATCCATTCTGTGTATATGCCCCGTCTTCAAGTGCCTAAGAACATTGTGTCATCTCCAAATGAGCAACTTCACAGGAGTTTCAGAGGTTTTGGAGCATTCTTCCATTGGTCCATTCATCTGGACATTTTGACACTTTAAAGAACTGCCGGGTTTACATCCCTCGTGTCAAGAGAAAAACATACAAGGATACGAGGAGATACAATAAATTAGTTTTGTATAATTATAGAATTTCTACTGAAAAGAGATGTGACAGCAGATGTGAGCAGCAATCTGTTTGTATCCACAGCTACACAATAACAATGTTTACTACTTAATAAATGCCTGTAATGACTTCAACTACTTTACCTACACACATTTAAAAGGAAGTACTTTTGTACTTGAACTCAGTTAGAAATAGAAATAGAGCACCTGGAGGTCACTGGTACCATCACTGCCATAAACACAAGGGAAAAATATGCAGTGACCTCAGATCTTTTAGGGTTGAGAGCATCAGAATCTTTTATAGTGGTCGAAGGTGCTGCCTTTTTTGTTGTATGGCTCAGGATTACTTCGTAACAGTGTTGAATGTGTGTTATTTTAAAGACGTGCCATTTTGTATCCTGCAAAACCTCAATTTTTCGGACTGTTGTTATCCACATTGTCTCCATATGTCATGATGAATTCTCCAGAATCACTTAGAATTGAATCTTTTAACATTGAATTCCGTTAAGAGTTGAGAAGGGGTTTTCCTTTCTTGCCATTTTGGACACTAACTTCTGAAGCGTTGCCTTTTGAACCTTACAGAATGCCTGTGCAGTGTCTGGAAGTTTGTGTGAAGGTGGCAGAGACCACTTTTGTCACTTAACTGATGAGTAACAGTTCAAATTCCCAAATAGAAGGTGTCCCAAAACTTTTGACAGGCGACGTACATTGATAAAGATGAATAAAAGCAGTTTAAAGCAGAAGTGAATGTACACACACACATAGACACACACACACAGATGCACACTCACATCAGTCAGTGGCAGCTGCTCTTGCCTCGCCCCCTTCCTCCCTCCCTCCACCCACCACAGCCCCATCTTCTCTCATGCAGCCATAAATGGCACCTAACAAACATCAGGTATTGTGTCCGGTCTGATTACAGTACGCTCAGTAGCACGCTGTTTGAAGCTGACAGCACATCTGCTTGGAGCGCCTGAGACGGATGCTGGCATCTAGGACAGATAGCTGCTGGTGGCTCAACCGACATCGAGGAGCAACTCTCAACTCTCAACACTGTCTGTCTCATTCTCTTCTCTTCACTCTTGCCCTCCCTCTCCCTCTCTCTCCCTGCTCTGTTCATCTCCTCCTCTGCTCCCTCTTTTCCTCCTCTGTCTCTTCCTATTGCCTTCAAACTACTACTACCGGCTGCTGTTGGAGATTCAGCTGTGCCGTGTTCAAAATGGCTGATAAGAACAACCCCCCCCCCCCCCCCCCCCACACACACACACACACTCCATATCCACACAAGGGAAAATAGAAGGCTTTTTCATAGCTGGACACATTACAAATACACACACACACACACAGGCACATATTAGGCGGAGGCGCTTTGATGTGTTTCAGTAACGGAGTTGCTCATTTTATTTATCTCCCGCCGCAGATCGAAAGCAGCTGATGAAACAGGAATTTAATCCAACCACTCCTCATTAAGAACTTGGTCTCATGGCCCTTTATTCACTTTTCATTAAGCAAATTAAACAAGTAGTGTACCCCTCTCTCTCTCTCTCGCACGCTCTCGCTCTCACACTCGCTCGCTTGCTTTCTTTGTCTTGCGGTTGCAGCGACAGTGTGCTATTATTCTGTTTTCTGTCATTGCTCCGGCTGCGTACAATACGCAGAAACAGCTTTTTTGTGTCTCTCGAACATGAAACCTTACATTTGAGAATGCCAGTATTGTTTCGCTCCTTTTCGGCTACAGCTGACAGCCTCTCTAATTCAGATGTAGGTTAAAAAAGAAAAGGAAAAAAGAAAAGAAACATTTCTCGGCAAGTGTTTGATCTGTGGAATCATAGACGAATGCAACTTCAAAAGTAAAAAAAAAAGTTAAACATCTCAAAATTTTGTAAAAGTAAAAAAACGATAGTAATTTGACGTCACTTGTAAATGCTTCACAAAATGTCATGATGAACGGGCCAATAAAAACGCTCCAAAGTTGGAATAAAATATTGTGAGTAAAATGAACGGAATTTCCTGACACTTAATTGTCAACCAAAAGCCAAGCAGTTCTAATATTTTGTAAAGCGAAAGTGTCCCCAAACTTTTGACAGGCTATATATAGATAGATAAAAATGAATACAATAATATTGTTGTTTTTTAATTGAAGGAAACTTCTTTGCATAAACAAAAAATAATAATAGGAAACGTTTTCATGTAATAATCTCTTATTGCCTACTTTCTAATCTTCATTTTTAGCTGTTGTGCCACTCTTGAATTTTTCACAAAGTGTCTTGATGAGTGGGCCAATAGAAACTCTCCAAAGTTGGACTAAAATTCTAATATGTTGCGAAGAGAAGGTGACCAAACTTTTGACAGGCAATACATATAAGATGAAGATTAATAGAAGTAGCTTGTAAAAAAATCACAATACACTCACACACACTTCAGTTTGTTTTTTTGTTTTTTTTTTTGTTTTTTTTTTACATTGTATTTATTGAAAAACGTAAATAAAAATGCATTAACATAATTCCAAAAAAAAAAAATACAATAAGGAATGTATTGTTACCATGTAAAAATCATACAAAATCTTTTTACACCACTTAAAAATGCTTTAAAAAATGTCATCATAAATGGGCCAATAGAAAAGCTCCAAAATTGGAGCAATTAATTTGAGCATTAAAATGGATGAATGAAAATAATGGCGCTACAAATGATTTAAAAAAGAACCAAATCATAGAACGTAACGGATCTTTTAAAGGCCTGAAGCTGTAAATGATCTTTACCAGTGTACCAGAGTTTTTTTTATTATAAATTAGAAATGAATGAATTGTTTATAGGAGCATTTCTGTTGGTCAATTCCTATAAAATTGTGACCCAAGATGTCAATTGGTGAGCAGCTATATTGGAGATTTTTGCGTGGCACCAACAACATGCTCTTATGAAACACACACACACATACACACACACACACATTTTGAGATTTTTATATATTTTAACAATCAGCCGAGAGCAGCAGGTAAACCGTCAGGCCAGGTTTTACATCATTCTCTGCATTCGCTCTCCCTCTCTCTTTCTCTCTCTCTCTCTCTCTCTCTCTCTCTCTCTCTCTCTCTCTCTCCACACTCGCCCATCCATACACAGTAGGGGCAGCACACACAGTGGACTCCCTGAGATTTAGTACGACATGGACCGTGACAACATGACATGTCATTTCCACTCGTGCTTCAGCGCGACACACTGCAAGAACTTCTGCCGCTGCTGCCAACTGCACCGGGGTGAGCTGTGCGCAGCGCCGCATCTTTGGCAATAACTCAGATGCAATCTCCTACCCAGAAGAGCCTGACTTGAGTGGCACAGTGGCAGGGGAAACTGGATCAAAGTCACTCACAGCCTGTGCCCTCTAACTATGAGGAAGAGAGTGAGGGAGAGAGAGAGAGAGAGAGAGAGTCGGTGTACTTCTTCTTTTGTCTGTAGTCTGACACACTTGGTAAATGGATCAGTGAATCGCCACATGGCCGTTCATTTATGAGGATCTTTGGCTGATATGTTTAGAAGGCCTTGTTTCTAATTGTCATTGGAAAATAATCAATGATTGACTGGTCTGACCACAAGAGTGTCTGACCGGTAACTACAGTGATAGTGATGGGATCTAGTGTTGCCTATTCCTGTTAGAAATACACAGTACAAAAGGATTTTGCACTCTAATTTTCCGCTAGGCAGCTTTTTTTTTTTTTTCTTTAACTGTCTGATCTCGTTTTTTCATAATGTTATTTTTTGCTGTTGTCCCTGGTTTTCATCCTCAAGGGGACTTATTTTTCTTGCTCATCCATGCTCCCCTTTACCCTTGCTGAGCTATAATATTCGATAGCTTTGTTAGTCTCAGCAGTGAAGGGTACTATCTATCATAGTCAAGATATGGATGTTTGCCACTTTATAATTGCAAACCTGTGTCCTCTGCCAGGACTATTGACAAGAAATCTCTTTAGGATCATTATGTAGGCCCTCACACACACACTCACTCGCTCTCACCCCCACACGCAAAATACATCATACATCAAACAGTGCCTTCGAAGATTCAAAACCACAGAATAACTCTTTAACATCTGAATCCATTTTAAATATTGCAGTTTTTTTTCCTTCCCTTTGGACCTTTTGTCTCATCATCATTTTTTTTTGTTCTTTTTCCCTGCTCTGTGTTTTCACAGCCTATGTGCCTGAGGACGAGCTGAAGGCAGCCAAGATCGATGAGGAGCACCTGCAGGATGACGGCCTCTCCTTAGATGGCCAGGACACAGAGTACCTGTGCAACGAGGAGGATGATGCACGTGAGCAGCTAAGCTATCAAAACTCCCCTCTCAGCAATGGCACCAACCCAGACGCTGGGTACGGCTCGCCCCTCAGCGACACCAGCGATCACCTGGCTGACTTCAAAAGCACCTCCTCCAAAGAGGGCCAGGACAAGGAGGAGGCGGAGGACATGGAGACAGAGCCCAGCCTTTCCTTGCAGGACAGCCTGGCGCAGATGAAAGCCGTCTATGCAGATCTGATCTCGGACGCCTCCTGGTCCA
This sequence comes from Salminus brasiliensis, assembly GCF_030463535.1. Lineage (NCBI taxonomy): Eukaryota > Metazoa > Chordata > Actinopteri > Characiformes > Bryconidae > Salminus > Salminus brasiliensis. Next base: position 8,189,439 of record NC_132880.1, read on the forward strand.
GTATTGCGAAGGACATTATGAAAAGCAAGCAGATTAGCGCCAGCATCAGCACCGCCGCAAGCAACCACAAGGGGAGCAATAGCATTGTGAATAGTCATGCAAGTAACACAAACAGCAGTGGAGGCAGCAGCATTAGCACAGCCAGCGGTAGTGCTAGCGCTGCAGCCAGCACCACCGTCAGCACCAACACGGCAAATGCCGCTACGTTTACCAGTGCTAAAAACGGGAACGTGAGTGCTGCCAGTAGCGGAGGCGTTGCATACGACTGGCACCAAGCTGCACTTGCGAAAACTTTACAGCATACACCATACCACCTCCTGCCAGAGCCCAGTCTCTTCAGCACGGTACAGCTGTACCGACAGAACAATAAACTGTATGGGCCTGTGTTTACTGGTGCCAGCAAATTCAGATGCAAGGACTGCAGTGCAGCGTACGACACCCTCGTAGGCCTCACAGTGCACATGAACGAAACAGGCCATTACCGTGATGACAATAAAGACCAGGAAGACGACACCGGCAAGAAGTGGTCCAAGCCAAGGAAACGATCGTTGATGGAGATGGAGGGCAAAGAGGATGCTCAGAAAGTCTTGAAGTGCATGTACTGCGGACACTCGTTTGAATCTCTGCAAGACCTGAGTGTCCACATGATCAAAACAAAACACTACCAGAAAGTGCCTCTCAAAGAACCCATGCCAGCTCTTGCCTCAAAGCTGGTTCCCTCTACCAAAAAGCGAGTCTTTCATGACTTAGTGTCCCCATGTTCACCTGAGTCCATCACTGGCACAGCTGGTGTTCCTCTGGCAGAGTCCACACCCACCAAAGACCAGAAGGTTGCTAACCCCTACGTCACTGCTAACAATCGCTACGGCTATCAGAACGGCGCGAGTTACACTTGGCAGTTTGAGGCCCGAAAAGCTCAGATTCTCAAGTGCATGGAGTGTGGAAGTTCCCATGACACCTTGCAGCAGCTAACTGCCCATATGATGGTCACAGGGCATTTCCTCAAAGTCACCAACTCTGCTTCAAAAAAAGGGAAACAGTTGGTGTTTGATCCAGTGGTAGAGGAGAAAATTCAGTCCATTCCTCTTCCCCCGACCACCACACGTCTGCCAGTTCCCACCATCAAATCGCAACCAGACTCTCCGTTGCACTCCTCTACAACCGAAGACAGGAAGGAGTCACAGGACGAAAAAATGGAGGTGGCTGAACCGGAGAGGAAAATCAAAGAGGAAAAAGAGGACCCGTCTGAAAAACCAGAGAAGTCAGAGAAACCTGGTCAGTACAAGTACCTAAGAGAGGAGGATCTGGAGGAGACTCCTAAAGAGGGTCTTGATATTTTGAAGTCTCTGGAAAATACTGTATCTAGCGCGATCAGTAAGGCTCAGACAGGTACCCCCACATGGGGAGGCTATCCCAGCATCCACGCTGCCTACCAGCTCCAAGGGTCAGTGAAATCTCTTGCTGCGGTTCAGAGTGTCAAAATGCAGCCTACATTCAGTGCAAGCAGCTTGAAGTCTCTGTCAACCGAGACCAGTGCCCTCATCCATTCTCCGAGCAGCCCCTCCCCACCCCCAAACCATAAGAACAACGTCTTGGCCATGGAGGAGTTGGTGGAGAAAGTCACGGGGAAAATTGTCTCAAAGAAGGAGAAGGAGGAAAAGCCTATTGAACGAATCCCAAAGCATGTCTCGGCCAAATCGCCTTCACCTGTGCCCAAGGAGAAGAAAGACCTGCCTCTGCCAACTGATCTTAGCAAGCCTACAAGGAATGGTACCACAGAGGAGACTGAGTCAGTAGGTAGGGAGGCAGAATCGAAGGAGAGCCATGCGGATACACCTGCCAAGAATGGAATGGATGTCCTCAAGACGCCGGTCAGCAATGGTTGCAGCAGTTTGGGAATTATCACTGACCACTCACCAGAACAGCCTTTAGTCAACCATCTCAGTGCGCTGCAGTCCATCATGAACACTCACTTAGGCAAGGCTTCCAAAACTGTCAGCCCGCTCCTAGATCCGTTGGCGATGCTTTACAAAATCAGCAACAACATGATGGAGAAACCCATTTACAATCCAACTCAGGTTAAGCAAGTTGAGTCCATCAACAGATATTATGACAACGACGACCAGCCAATGGACTTGACCAAATCCAAGAGCAGCAATGGGCGCGCAAACAACTGCTCCTCCACCGTCATAAGCAGCAACAACAACAACACCAACAGCAGCAGCATCGCTAACCGACCCATTCTCTCCAACCTGTCTGAATCGCTGTCCTCCCCTCTGCGGGAGAATGCTTTGATGGACATCTCAGACATGGTGAAAAACCTCACGGGCCGCCTGACGCCAAAGTCATCGACACCTTCCTCCGTATCTGAGAAGTCGGATGCGGACGGCAGCGCTTTCGAGGACGCCCTCGAGGATTTCTCCCACGTCCAAAAGAGGAAAGGAAGGCAGTCGAACTGGAACCCTCAGCATCTCCTGATTCTGCAGGCTCAGTTCGCGTCCAGCCTTCGCGAGACCCCAGAGGGGAAGTTTGTCATAACGGACCTGGGTCCTCAGGAGCGCGTGCATATCTGTAAGTTCACAGGTCTCTCCATGACCACCATCTCTCACTGGCTGGCCAACGTGAAGTACCAGCTCAGGCGGACAGGCGGAACCAAGTTCCTGAAGAACATCGACTCGGGCCAGCCTCTGTTCTTGTGCAGCGACTGCGCTTCCCAGTTCAGAACTCCCTCCACTTACATTAGCCACTTAGAATCCCATTTAGGGTTCAGTTTGAAGGACCTCTCAAAGTTATCTCTAGACCTCATGAGGGAGCAGCAGGCAGTCACAAAAATGATAACGGACAAGACCTTCAATTCCCTTGCCTTGACCGAGGAGGACTCTAATTCCATCTATCAGTGCAAACTGTGCAATAGGACTTTTGTCAGCAAGCATGCAGTCAAGCTGCACCTCAGCAAAACGCATGGCAAGTCTCCAGAGGACCATTTGATCTTTGTCTCTGAGCTTGAAAAGTTAGATAAAGCCTAGAGGAGCGGGGCCAGTGGCAGTGAAGTGACTGACTCAAGAATCCTTGCACTACATCACTGTACTGCACTGCACCTGAACTGAGCCTTCAGTCAAAATCGCTCAAACATTTGTTGTGCAACTGCCTGACTGGACCATGATCTGTTTCTTCTTCCTTTTTTTTTTGTTTTGTTTTGTTTTTGTTTGGTTTTTTGATTGTTGTTTTTTCACTCTCTTGATTTCTATACCCTACTTTGTATCGTATTTATATATGTGTTGACTATGTGCATGTTTTTGTTTTTTCCCATCGGTGACTTCAAGATTCGAGATTTTCCACTGTTTGTGGAATTTGAGAATGAGACCAGCATGGTATCCATGGGCATGGTCAAAATCAGACTGAAGAAGTAATACGTGAATATAGTTGAATCTATAGTTGAAACTGTACGCTTAAAACAACCCAACCAGTTCAGCACTCGGACGTGCCGGAAACCGTCAAAGAGTATATATATATACGGAGTGAGACATATTTTGTTAATTTTATCTCAATTTTAGATTTTTCCAAATCTGACTTTACACCAGTTACACTCTGCATCCCATAAATAGATCTGTGAAAGTGATATATTGAAGGCAGCGTTGCATCTTTCAGACCTCAAAAGGATATCGACGATCGACTGGCTGCTTCAGAAAACAACACTTTGTGTTTCGAATGACTTTGTTTTTACGTATTTGTTGGCAGTCAGTTTTTTTTTTCTTTGTTGTTGTTGTTAAGTATCATTTTTTTACAGTAGCAATTTGGAAACGTATGCTTTGGTACCAACTTTTCTCTTTCTATAGGTTTGCTTCGATTTCAACCTGTAAAGACTTAATGAAATCCTTATATACAGTACATATATATTTAAATGATCTGCAATGATGTACATGTACATTTCCATCATCATATCTTGCCAATTGCCACAGCATTGTTTGTATGGTGTGCATTCTTTTATATTGTCATTTTATATATAGTAAACACACAAATGAAATGATATGTAAATAGATATATATATGCAGACAGTACGTGACCAGTAGCGCCAACGTTCATCCTTTTTTGGTCCTCCAGTGTGGTTAATATTGATGGATTCGATGGAACGCGTCCGCAGATGCGAAGTACGTGCGAGTGGAAAAAGAGCAGTGCGCAACAGTAAATCCAGTGCATTTCAATGTTTTTAATCATGCCATTGTGAAATGTCCCATCAACTCATGAAAAAAATCTTGTTTTTGTCCCTCAATTGTAAAATAAATCCTGACGCAGTTCTTGACTAACTCTCTGTCCACCTGTTTTTTGATTCCATCTGAACTGTGTTGGTGCTGTGTGGTGTAGGGTACCGTCAGAGCAGAGGCTCTGCAGGGATGACTGCAGCAGTGGGACTACTGCCTGGGAAAGTGTTTTCCTAAAGAGTTTTCCTAAATCAAACAGCATATCGTTCGAGAATCATTATTGCAGTGTGCAATATATAAAGCCATGTGCAGTGACATACCTAATTATCTGCTGCTCGATACAAACGGAAAATTCATGCTATTCTCATTTTCCGTGGCCTATGTCCCAGAGATTGGGCAGATGATATCCGCCAAACGTTGTTTATTTTACTCCAAAATTGGAGCATTATTAATATCACAACACATAAATCACTGACTTCTGGTAAAATCTGGTGGAAAAACCCTGTAGTCATGAATTAATACCAAAATATATATTGCAGGGGAAAAAAATATATATATACATATATATTGCAATGTCAGTTTTCCAATATTGTGCAGGCCTAGTGATCAGTGTTTAACCCCTTTAACCCATTAGGCTTACTAATGCCGATCGCTGGAATCCTATGCATTAGGCTTACTGGCGGGCCAAAAGTGATACTACAAACTCTACAGAACTCCCAGTAGTTACTGAATAATATGCCTTCACGTGTAATACGCCTTTCTAAGTGAAGGGGTTAATAAAACTGGTCACCGTTAATCACACTTCACACTTAATGAAGACAATAATGATGCTATAAAGGGATTTTTTAGTTACCTTTAAGTGATATACCAGAAATCTGGGAGGAGCAACATGTCTGAAGCCCCTTCTCCCAACCCAATGTCCTATAAATGCCATCTCTACCATATTCATGTCGTCTACCACCCCGTCACATCCTTTTGAATTCTGTCGTCTCTCATTCCTGGCTCAACTTACTTTAAAAAGAGATGGGGGTGGCTGGTTTCCTACCACATGCAGAAGCCCCCTGAACTCCAGCCCAAAGTTCTCCAAGTTCTATCCCCTCTCTTTGGTCTCCTCACAAATCATCATATGCTGATGACATGGTCTGATCTAGCAGAAACGGTTCCCTAAAGAACTAATTGACATTACATCCACTGAATGTTCTTTACACCTACATCAAAATGTTCTTCTTTTTCAGACTCCTGCATCTCTTTTAGAGAGGTTTAAAGAGCCTTTACTTGATACAAAGGTTCTTTACCAGTTCCTTATGGTAAAGTAATTAGTAAGTGTGCTTGATATAGAACCTAAACCGGTTCTTCTATGGCATGCAACGTTTCAAAAGCTTCTTCACACTCGCATCTCTTTTACAATCGCAGTTCTTTATAGAAGCCAACATTGGTTCTTCTGTGGCGTCGCTATAGACCATACAAACGATTACTCTGCAGCCGAGTGGGAACAAGTGGGAAAGGATGATGTTTGCTTGTTTTTACTAATATACATATAAAGAAATCGTATAAAACGAGCCACGAATTGCCAACATTAGGGGATAATTATCTTCTCTCCTGCTCGTCAGCACTGGGAACTGTTTTTTTTTTGTCCTTTATGGAATTGTATGCGAAGGGGGGAAAAAGCAATCACAACCACAATTCCAGTCACAATCACAGTGCATGCTGGCTTTTCATTCTGTCAAATGAATTCAGAATGTGATCCGATCGCTGGAATCCCATGCTGACCCATGCAAGGTATGACCAGTCTAAGAGTGCACCAGTGCTGGAGTGGTTCCGTGTATATTTTCACCTTCGTCTGGTTGTCAATGCGGCCTTTTTTTCTCTCTGCGCTGTATGTAAATGAGGGACTGTTTCCAGGGACAAGCCCCCTGGTAAGCAACAATCGTTCCCCTAAAAACCTGAGGCGGGGGGGAACTTGTGGATTTAACGCTTCTCGGTTAAACCTGTATATCTGTCTCGCCAGCACCGATGGCAGGAACACAGATCCGGCCTTTCCCCCCTTTGTTAAGGATCTTAGCGCGGTCCCTGTACGTATTCTATGTAAATGACTGTAATCACAACAAACAGTACAACAACACGAGTACCTGCCGAGCCGACTGAAACATCAGCAGATAGACCCAGTTTAAGCAGATTTGCGAAGCTTTCGCATGCTCCCACAAATAGTTTTCCACAGGGATTCACGGGAGGGGGTTTTCCAACTTATAGGTAAATGCCGGATTCCTTTCGGGAATCCAACCATTTACTCTTTTCAACTCAATTACTTGGTGATAATGTGCACGGACACCGGAGGGGAGGGGGGGTTTAGAGGGACGGAAACCTGAGGGGGCCGAGGACTGAAGCGCATGGCGTTTTGCACAATAATCTAAACCTCCATTCGGAGCAGCTTTGGGGAGCTGCAGCAGCAAACCTCTTGTTAGTTGTCCTATTTGAGAGTACAATCTCACTCAAATTGGCATATTTTGATTTCCCAGCGGTCCCGTAGTGTATACGCCGAGCCTCGGCCTTGAAGTTCTGGTTTCCGCCAATTACTGCAATTTGTCATTCAAACGGCACTCGCGGCAAGGAATAACTCCAAAATCGGCAGAGATCAAAACGCACGTGTGTAAAATTAAATCTACCAAGTTTCGCTCTCACCCAGGTCAGAGGATTGTTGTGTAAATGGAGAGGAATGTTTTCCAGCAAAGCGCTGATGTTCCAATTTGCGGTTGAGAGAGGGAGCTTTATCCGGCGTTTTTGCGCCATCCGTTTAATTCAAGCAGCGGACGGAATAAAGTTGGAAGAAAACTGACTTAACGACGTGTGAAGTAACATTTCCCTTTCTGCCTTCAAAATAACAGGATGAAAGGGACATTGTTATTAAAATCATACCTTTTGGGGGGACTTAGCAGATTCAGGTGTATTATAAAATTAAGCCTTCCATTTCCCTCGACACATGGGGACGTGACTCTCGCTGAAGATAAAGGGGGCACGGCAGGTTCCTCTCCAGAGGAATTTCAGAGAGTGACTTCCTGCCTCCCTGCGGTTTTCTTTTACACTTGCCGGAGGCGCCGCGGCGAGAAACAATAGGATGTTGGCGCGTTTCACAGCTTGTGTTCCGTACCTTAAAGCTAGGGTTCGATTCAAGCCTGGAAGCTTAGGGTGAAATGGTTAAAGACAACAGTGCGGGTAAACACGGCGAGGAACAGACTCCGAGATTTAAGAAAGGCCTCGTCGGGTTTGTTTTTTTGTCACTCTTGTTGTTTTTTCTTTTTTGAACGTGTAATTCCGAGTACGGGGTTAAGCACCAGATGAAACTTTACTTTTTCCGACTGCCTGCTTTTGTCTGCAGAGCATCCCACTGTGGGGAACTGATAAGCAGTGTTTTGAGGAAATGCACACTCTGATTCCCTGACGGGAACTTTTACCTACAAGCCTGCCTCTACTATTTAGTGTAGACTCACCATATTTTGGACGCAAAAAAGAGGACATTGGGGACACATGGACATCTACCGTGACTGGAGGGTTTAGAGCAGGCCTAAATTGTAGGACTGTAGCAATCTGAATGTGTAAGGGTGGGAACCCCTTAACACTCCAAGGCTTATTACACACTATGGTGTATTACTCAGTAACTACAGGGACTTCTGTACAAACTGGTGGGGCTTTTCTCTGGCTTTGTAAAGGGTTAATTACTCTAAAATCATGTAGCTATGGTGATGAACCATAATACATACATATTTACTCATTTACCAAGACTTTAATCCCTTAAACAGCCCTTAAACCTACCAAATTACCAATGAATGGCCCCACCAGTTTGTACAGAAGTCCCTGTAGTTACTAGGAAATACTAATAATAAGCCTTGTTAAGGGTTCAATAACAGTAGAGCCAAATCAGCTAACATGGTCAGGTGATACTCCATTAAAATCTTTGTCTTTTTAACATATTTAAACATCCTGGTCTTAATTTGAATAGCATGAAGAGATTAAGGTAATATGACTAGACCAATAGAGCTGATAATAATAATAATAATTATTATTATTATTACTTCTCAAGTATAATTAATAGAAATGTAATTTTCTTGTGAGGAAAACATTAGGGAACCCCCACATTCCTGCCTTGCTCTCAATAATTCAGAGTAGGCCCAGGACCCACTGGAACCATGACCAGGAAGAAGCAGATAAGACAATGGATGGATTGATGGATGTCCTCATTTTTTCACATGACTGCAAATAAGCAAAAAAGAAGGTATCATTAATAACATATAAATGAAAATTACATGATAAAAATGCCATTTGTTTAGGATGTGGTCAGTCACCATGTGCTGCTCTCTCTCTGGAAAGCAGTTTGACCAAAGGTTGCTTGTAGATTCAGGTACATTAAGATTTAACTGCTGTTGCGGTGAAAAGGCGGGACTTAAATAGACATGGAAAGCTGATGTGAGATCAATCCGAAATCCCAAACAATTTTCGTAACTTAGAAATCATCATCAACATCTCAAAATAAGAACAGGTCCAGAACAAAGAGGACGTCTGGTCATCCTACTTTAGTGTTTACGGCTAATACGCACACATACAAAATTAGACGCTATTAACCAATTTCCGAATAACACCATAACCATAAAGGTCCCTTATAATAGGCTGGCTCTTTGTCTCTATCTCCCCACAGTCATTTTTTCTCTCAGTGTGCAGACAATGTACTCTGTAATATTAATTTCAGAAAGAAAAATATCATGAATATTGAATAGCAAGTCTTTGCTCACAGTGTCGGATGTTGTCATCTCAGATGTAGACAATCAGTGCGACTCCACCAGACGGATCCATGTGCTTTTTTTTCCCCTTCCTCTTCTTCTTCTTCTTCCTCTCTCGCTTTCTCTATTTCACTTTAAAGTAAACAGCATAAATTGGCTGTTTCATTCCTCCTACTCGACCTCATGGGGGGGAGGAATTGGAGAGGGTGGGGGGGGGTAGGTGGGGGACTGGGCAGAAATATGATGCTACACAAAAGCATTCAGTGACAGTGGGAGGATGATGAATTCTATCTGTTTACAATTTGTAATAATCAAAAGGCAAGGCAGCGCAACCAGGCTCGAGAGCAATTGAAATGTTAGCTTTTTGAAAATGACACTCGTTCTGTGTTTGCTGCACTTGACGTTAAACGGAAAACAATGAATCTGAAGAACGGAAAAAAGAGAGCGAGCGCGCGCAAGAGAGAAAAAAGCATCGCATGGCCCACACACCGCTGAATATTCATGTTCCTCTCAGTGAATTAAACAATGTGAAAGCAGGAAATTATCGGCGAGGTTTGCAGCGTTGTGTTGATTTCTGCTCGTTCCAGGCCAGTGGCTCCAAGTCTTAGCATGGCCGACGTAATGCTCGGCACCTTTTGGTGCATTCCCAGTGCTGAGTGCTGAGACACCTGAGCCATGCCCTGATATTTAGCAGATGAGCTAAATCAGGTGTGTTAGATTAAGGGACACACAAAGATGTGTAATACATCGGTGAAGGGTTTGTAGGCCAAAAGCTGGCCTGTCATTCTTCTGCCCCTAACAGTTGTAGTCTTTAAAACAGAGTATCCCTGGAGGGCCTGCTTTGGGTTTAATTGGAAAAATGAGTTTCCCACCAGGAAGCACCACATGAGCCCACTTTGAAGTCAGATGATTAAGTTGGTAAATCAGAATTTTCAAGTTGTGACAGCAAAGCTGTTTTCATCATTTATTCAGAAGAGCAGAGATGGAGTCTTGCTTGAGTGTGTCTCGAACTATGGAATAGTCTGGCAGTGTAAAATGATCAAGTCACGCTGTAGAAATATCGCAGATATTAATGGTAACAGTGTACATTTGTTCATGTACAATTAAAGGGGCCCTAGACTAGAACTATTCATCCTGGCATTGTTGGTTAATGAGAGTTGGGTACATGGTTTCCTCCTTCCGAAGAAAATCTGGTATAACCAATACAGGGTGTCATGGCGTGCTAGGCCAGACACAGAGGGACGAACACTCGCAGAGATAGAGTCAAAGCAAGCAGATTTATTAACAAAATAAGACAAACAAAAGGGAGGGAAGTGAGGCAAAAAAGCAGCAAACCATGAACAACAGTGATCAACAAAACATGAACGTGGCAAACAAGAGGGCGAACCAAAAACGAACCTGGGACTGGGGGTTGAGCTGGGGGACCAGCTACTGAACAAAAATGGCTAAGCTGAGATGTTGGTTGCCAGTAAATCCTGGCAGTGAGCGAGCGAGCCTCGCTGATGACTTGATTAGCAGGGTGACCTGCTCCTGAACGTGAACACTGAGCAGAAGCTGGCCTCAACACAGTTCTACAGGGAACCACTCGTGAAACCTCAAGGTCCCAAAGGATCCAATTCTCGTCCCCAAATGGTGGTGTCGAGGCTCCTAAAATACCCCCAGTCTCAGGTGAAACACATGAACCCAATCAACATGAATCATGAACCGATACACGAAAAGAACCAAACACATAATCTAAACGAGGCACTGGGCTCACCAATGCTAGCTTTTACCATCGCTTCTCTCCAACTTCCACTCTCTAACTAGAGTTCCTCATGAGTCAAACTGGAGCAAAACACACATCTGAAGGTAACACTTTAATTTTTTACCTGTCAGACTCGAGAAGACCACACCCAAGGAAGCGAGTAGAGGCAAGGCTAAAATCTAAACGGCTACAATCTCTACACCATGCTGAGAGGACACAGTGAGAGGACACCAACTCTATCCGGTAAACTTAGGAATAATTACAGTAATTTTGGCCAGAAAATGACTCTGAATCTTCTTAAAGGAAAAGCATGTTTCATTCTGAGACAAAATAACAGGGTTGTAAATAGTCTTGATAAAGGATATCTGAGCAGTTTTGACCCCCAAAAATCTACACACTGTTTATACATTCAAAGAATAACTTAAATGCATTCCTTGACATGTTATACCCACACTGTATTACTGCTTTGTTAAGTGACCCCTCTAAAAGAGGCCAGAAATGATAGAAGCCAGCAAGTTAATAAATGACAACAATCATTTCACAACCTTCACATGTTTTGTTTACCTCCAGCTTCAACCACATAATTGGACCAGAAAGCAGGGTTACTGTGACACAGTTTGGTGATCTTCACGCTCACACTCACCTGATTCCTCTCAGCAGTTAATTATTACTGCTTGGATGTGTGTTTGCACAAGGAAATCAGCGAATAGACTCAGAAAAAGATGCCTCACAACCATAATTAGGCTTAATACTTAATACATAGGTTGCTGAATCCCACCAAAAGGTTTACACTGTTCAATCTTTTGGTGCTCTTACTGGACAACAAAGGTCAGGGCTCCAGGCCTGGGATTAGGGCTGGGAAGCTCAAGGTTTGCATTTTTGTTATATAATCAGCACTACCTTAGACTTAATTACCACACCCTTCTGGCCTGTGAAACTTTTTCACATGTATAAGAAAATGAACGAAGGCTGATTTATGACGATAAATTCTACTTTTTGCCCCCGGCTACTTTTCAGGCTGAATTTGTCTTTCTAAAAACAGTCCACATTAGGTCTATCTCCCAGTCAGTTGATGGCTGTCAAACGAGGTAGAGCAAGTAAAATTGAATCACAGTTGAACACACAGAGGAAAACAAAGGCCTGTCAGATAAATACACAAGGCTGAATAAATTGTGAGCACATTTGATTGGCAGGCCTTAGACGAAACATACATTTCAGAGAATAAATACGGGAGAGAAAAAAACTTTAGAGTCCCTTTCAGTGATGGACTGTGAGATCATTGCAACGAGACTTATTTGAAGCTTCCTTCGGAACTGACGTGCGCGGCGTTGGAAGCGGGCGCCGTAAACGGTTGTGTTGCTGTCAAAAGTGAGCCGTGTTTGGAGATGGGACGTCTGTGTTATTCATCAGTGCGAGGAGAGCGGCGTGAAGAATGGAGATGTGACAAAATCGCTTCTTTATAGAATAATGATGGCTGACACAGGGCCTAATGGATGCACTGTTTTTAATCTCAGCTCGGTGATGGACTCTGCTGGCAGGCCTACAGGTGTGCTGTGACAGCCCGTCTCTTCCCCTACTCATCACTTACACAGCAGACAAGGATAGGCCTTTTTCGTCTTAAGCGCTTAAGGCCTGATTCAGAAGAGCAGAGATGGGGTCAGCATCGCTTGAACCACAGATTGCCCCTGAACGGTTGCCAGGACCCCTCTTTTCCTTAATCTTGAAATCTAAAATGTTGCTAAATACGTTTTGGGGAGACTGTGCCTTACTGCTCTCGTTATATTGTATGCATAAAATAAACAAAATGATTTTGATGTCATGTCATGATGAGGTCATGAAGGTGGTATTCACTAGGTATTCAAACTTCAGACATCCCTGTGACCCTTCTGTTCACACTAATGGTCCATGTTTTATTAGAATTCAAATGGTAAATGGACTTAACCAGTTAATTGGTCTCAGACCGGAAGGTAATGAAAACCAGCCCTCAGCCCACCTGTATATTTTGCTCTATACCTGTATAAGTGACAATGGACATGCACCATAAAATTCCATGTTTAGTTAGTTACATTTTAATGCAGTGCTTTCAGTTGTTCAGGCAACTGCACAAATTGCTCTCAGCTTGGGACTGTTTTTTGTTGAACTTGTCTCCTGTGTATCTTTGCCTCGGGTCTTTTTTCATGGTTTTCCCTTTCCTTGCTGAATTAAAGGTTAAACACTTGATTCGAATCATGCAAAGCTCCCTTTAAAGCAAACATTTTATAATTTCGAACCTCCTTCCAGTAGCGGCTGTACATATTTTCCACTTAAAGTGATTTACTGACATGCATTCACTAGTGAATGATTGAATTTTGCCAGGCCTGAGTGATATTTGCTCAGCATGTAATTGCAGAGGGCGGCATTGTGAAACAAAAGCCTCTGCACATGTTGCTATGGGATTTCGGTGCAATCTCTTCTTAAATTGGTGTTTAAAAAGAGAGAAAGAGAGAGATAGCGAGAGAGAGGGGAAGACTGGGAGAGGGACAGAATGAGAGGTTTCCTGGTAAATTAACGAATGAAAAAAAATCTGTATGCGTTTTCAGGGAAAAAATACATTGACTGCTGAGCAGTTATGGAAAAGACGTCAGAGGCAGTTGTATGAGTGTTTGACTTCAATGTGCCAAAGATGAGTTGCCATGTTGCATTATATATGTATACCATACATTTATTTTTACATAGTGTGTAACTGAGCTACTTGGTTACGAAAATCTTACGAGCTTTAATCAAAACGACAGTGAAGTCAATCCACAGAAAAGTCCAGAATGTACAGTACTGTCAATGACCAGTTGAAACTCAACATCATGGCCATTAGCCTCTTAAAAAGCCTACAGTCCACCAGCGGGCTGAAAGTTCTATTACCAAAGAACAGCCCCACCAGTTTGTACAGAAGTCCCTGTAGTTACTGACTAATAAACCTTTCAGCTTTAAGAAGGCAAACATGTTTCAAAAAGGATTTAAATATAAGATACTAAAGAAATGGGACCCCTAACAACTTTGCAAGACCATCAAATCTGGCCTTCATCTTAGAGAACGAGGAAAATCAAGCTCCAGATCTGCTTCAGATCTGACCAAATCTAATGATGTTTGAGTTCATCCTTCCACTGTTAGAGTCAACTCAACACTGTGGGTCTGAAAGCAGCTGCGTATGTTCTCAGAGTAAGGGAGTTCAGACCTCAACATCATTGAATGTGTTTGGGATGACTTGGTTGGAGAGGGGGGGTAGGGAATGCTGCAAATTCTGCCCCAAAGACTGAACTTTTGGTGGAGGTCTTCTGGTGGTTTTGGTAGAAACACAAGAAGTGAGTCTTATGAAAGGAGTGGAAGCTGTAGTAAAGGTTAAGGGTGGACTCACTACCGAAGAAACTGATATTAGATGTAGTTGTAGAGGCTTTTGTGTTATTTTCAATGTGATTTGACCTTTAACCTAATGCCTGTTTTGACTGCAATAAATGAAAGGTGGTCTCTGACTGTTGTACAGTACATTGAAGCTTATTGGCTTTAAAATCTGCTAATAAAAGAAAATACACTCAATAAACTACAGCGGATTCCATTAAAATATAAAGGAATTCTGCATTCAGAGCAAGCATCAAGACGTCTGAAAAACTAAAAATACAACCACAGGCTTTGAGAAGTCCTTGAACTGGAGCATGGAGCAACTTTAGCCATCTATTGCAGCAAGAAACCAGTAGGTTAATGGGAAAGGTTCACTGTAATAGGGATGTAATAACCCCTTTTCTTTCTTCAACTTGTTGATATATATAAAACCAGTAGGCAAAGTTCATAGCAAAAGTAGCGTGGCCCTGTTCTGTTCTGCTGTGAGTTGAAGTCTTGGCCCTATGTGCCACAGCATCCCCGCCGGTGCTACAAACAGCACTAGCATGTCCACCCCACAGCTAGCTTAACCTGACACTAGCCCATGCTGTTTCCACATGCCTTTTCTTGTTTTGGTTTGTTTTAATCAGATGGAGGGTTCTAGCATGGTGACATGTCTTGACTCACACACATACATACATCCACACACACACACACACACAGAGGCACTTGCACGCCACACAGGCAGAAGGACAGTGGGCTGTCCGGCGTAGCATCATTAGCTCAGCGGAGACATGGCGGCCCTGACACATGTCGGCCCGCGCGCAGCCAGCCCACGGACGAGCGCGAGACGCGCGCGCATAATTTGGAGGTAACGCCACGTTTGTGTGCAGGCATGCTGTCAGCCCGTGCAGCGGGAGCCAGGGGGACACTGGGGTGGGGTGGTGGGGGTGTACGTGGAGATCAGGAGATGGAAGGGTATTATACGGAGAGTTCTGCCGGGCTCAAATGACTCGCTTCCCTGTGAAGTTATAAGGAGGGTGGGTGGGGGGCAGGGGGGGTGGCTTGCGTTCCACAAAGCTGCTGGAGCGATCACAGCCCTCGTCCAAGAGAGGACCTGCCAATGCCGGTCCTCCTCAAACGCAATCCAGCTGGGATTCGCTGTTTGGTGACTCTTGGACACCTTGATGCCTGGTGTCATGCAATTGAATCAGCATAATTTGGCAGGAAGGACGTGGCTGGTGCCTGGTTATTTTATGTTAGCATAGGGATTTTTTCCACAGCCCTGGTTGCAGCCAGCTAAGAAGAAAGCCACAGGGATCAAGGAACAGTGATAAGACACCTATTTCTTATACATTCATAAATTAAGCAATAAATCCTGATGTTCTTTATGACGATACCCTTCTATTATAATATACTTTAATTATCCCTTAGCCAGTACCCATAGTCCATCTTATACACAGTGCAAAGAAAACCCTTCATGTTCCATCTGCGGACAATCGATCAAAAAAGTTAGGAGTGAGTTCCTTCCTGTTTTCCAGCACAGCGCTAATGTATGCGGCCATGTTGCTCTGTGGGTATTTCACTCCCCTCATCCATCAATCCATCCATGCATTATGCATATCAGGGGTCATATTGGTGGCTGCCTCCCCTGCAGAGGCACTAATCCTTATCTTAGCTGTAATAACAAGATTAGCCAAGGTAAGGGGCTTACAGGGGGCTGCTGGGGGTCCCGGCCTGACCACAGCAGGGTTGACAAGGCCAGGGCGGTGAGCGGATCCCACGCGCTCGGCTGAGCGCAGCTCATTGATTACCTAAACGCACTGCGCAGGCCTGGGGTTGGACTCAACACAGTATATGGAGTCTCTCGGTTAAATGGCAGTTAGCTACACACAGCAGGGGCTAATGTCATGCAAATGGTGCTTGCGTGGGTTGTGGTTGGGCAAGCTGTGACTAAGAGTGATTCCCAGCCATTTCGCATTAGGCTCTTGTTAAGTGGTAGAATATTATATAATTGTTTAATACATGCAAGCTTCATCAGGAACCTATACGCTTGAAATGAGAGATTAGACACACCAGTAGAATCTCATGGTTTTGTATACATTAATTGGTGTATAAAGTAAGTCATATGAGATGAAAGGTTAAACAGCTTATATCCTATATCCTAAATTGTTTTGTTTTTACCTACCTTAAGGTCTGCTTATGATTGTGTACACTGGAAAGTCATTTTTCAGTCAATTTGTTTTCCAAAACTCTGTTTTATTTATTTATTTATTTTTCATAAAATTAAACATGCTGCTTTTGTTATGGTGCCCTGGTCATATATGTATATGACATCTGTTCTGATTGGTAGCCCTTATATAAAAAAAAAAGTGGGACCAATGTTCCTTATAACTTTGGTGTAAAAAATGCAGACTAGTATTTTCATGATACTGATACGATTAAAAATATGAATATTTAATATCATATTTGATAAAAAATGGTAGACAATACTTCTTTTGTCTTTTATTTATTTTTTTAAGTTAAACATATACGAATATATGATAATACAACATGCTGAATATCATTGCTGTCAGGCATGAACTCAACTAAAATGCTCCAACGTGCATTGTGCCAAAATAAAATAAGTAAAGTAATGAAAATAAGTAAGTTTCAATGAAAAAGATAGCCATTTTGAAGATGTTTTTTGATGTGCATGTTATAATAATAGTAACTTGTATTTGGGATTAATCATTTTATTAACATTCATCTCACTTTACTTTATTACAGGACAATATCAAGCACAATAACAATTACCCAACACCATATTGATTCAGACATACCAATATATATATATATATATATATATATATATATATATATATATATATATATATATATATAGTGTTTACATTCTACATTATGTTATTATTTAGGCCTTCTAAGAGTTAGTAGTGGTTGTCTTACCATAGACCTCATTTGCATTTACTTTGACTATACATGGTGGTGTTTATGCTCCATTATTCTTTTTACATGAACCTTACCTCAACTGCCCTGTCCCAAATACCACTGTCCATGTGACATGACCAGTATATTTATAATAACATGAGCCTGAAATTGATCCATTGGTTGCCTCAAAGCCTGTGGCACATGCAGTAGACCAAACGGCAGTCTATAATACTCTTACTTGTGTATGCCCTGCATGTACATAAGGTCCATAAAAGCATCAGCCGTTAACAGTTTTCTTTTTTATTCTTCTTCAAAAGAACATGTCTCATATCTGTCATGGACAGATGCTCACTGAGAGTGATATACGCCCGCCCAGGACGACATGCCTGGCTGCTTTGGCCGCCGATGTTTAGAGTCTATTAATTTTACAGTGCTATTTGGAATTATCCATCTGCTTAAAGGTTAACTGCCTCCTTGCTTGTGAAGAGTGCATTTCCCGTCTGCGCCCGCACAGAGTATGTGTGTGTAAGAGAGTGGCCATGGCAGAGATGCCCCCCTAGCTGTCCAGGCAGAATAACAGCGAAGCCCATAAACGAACGTCGAGCCTGGCACATCGTCCCTTACGCCAATTTTATCACCACTGCTTGGACGTCCACTTCTTTAAGAGATGTATTAATAGGGGGACGAACAATCCACTTAATGCCCAAAGTGAAGCAGGGAGGCGTTTTTACAAGTCTGTGGATGAGCTTCGCTTTCATAGCTGCTGATTTAGTGCACCGGCTGCCACTTGCCTGTCAGTCGGGGGCCAGAGTAATCTCCCTTTGTCAGCTGCCAGAGGGGGTGAAGTTCATCTTTGCAATAACGTTAAATGCACCGGTGCTCCCCGTCTCATGCATATGAATGGATATATAAATAGGGAAGTTGAGGAGCAGATAGATCATATGGCTGTCACTTCAAACTTCCTAATCATCTCCACTAAAAGCTTGCTGTACCAGGCAACACAAACCACTGGGACTTGACATGAATGTGGGTTGAGTTTTTTTTTTTTTTTCTGGGGGGGGGGGGGGGGGGTTTACATCTCGCAATTCTGTACCGCAATTCCAGAACTACAGATTCTATCAAATGTAACTCCTTTACAGGCCTCTCAGGGGACTTAATATCTAGCAGCTGGCTCTAATAGTCTGACATGCAAAGTATTTGATAAAGTGATGGGCACAATTACATATTATATGGAGCCCATATCACAAAGCATCACATCAGTGTGAAAATAACGCTAAAACATAAACAAAAAACCTTGTTAGATATTAGCATTGGCATTAGTGGAGGCAGTTGGCAGAAAAAAGGGGTTGTTTTTGCAGCTTAATTTCAATGTGTGAAATGTGTGGACTGTGGAGATGAAGGTTGGTTTAGAAACTTTTACAGGCTTTACATGCTTTACTTAAAAAACCTTGAAATGAGCCCTCTAAGGTTAGGCCACGTTGTTTTGCATTGGATTCATTTGTGTTTACATTGCCTTGATTTCATGGTTCTTCAGTGCTTTAATGCTTCTGGCATAAACTTTACATTATATTAATATTCCTGTTTTGGGCCCCTCTAAGGTTAGAACTGTCTGTAATACCATATTTTGCTGTTTATGCTCTATTATGCTTCTCACATGAACTGAACCTGTCTAATAAACACTGTCCTTTGACATGATCAGTAGTAATATCATAAGCCTCAAAAATTTCATTGTAAGATTGACCCTTGGCTCGCATAAAGCCAAACCAAACAGCAGTTTATAATACTTTCACCTCTTTTCTTTAATGGGGCTCAGAGTGATCCAGCAGACTATGGTGCTGTCGCCGTGACCTGAGGTTCACTGGTTGAATTCCTGGGTCAAGCTGCTTGCCATCAGCAGCCGGAGCCTGAGAGAGCACAATTGGCCTTGCTCTCTCCAGGTAGGTGCATGGCTCTCTCTCCCCACATCACTTCTGTGTGATGCTGGCTGGCATGGTCTTTTGCTAGCTGATGCATCAGAGCTGGGTACTCGGCTCAAGTTTGTGTTTTATTCTTCTTCAAAAGTACCAAAATTAACTAAACTACAGATTCGATCGAAACAAACTTCTTTGCAGCCCTCTAATGACCTAATATCTACTATAGCCAGCTCTAATAGTCTGACTTGCAGAGTATTTGATAAAGTGATGGGTCCTATTATATGGAGCCCATACCTCAAAGCATCGCAACAGTGTAAAATAAAGGATAACATTGATAAACAACAACAAAAGAAGTTGAATATTAGCTGATTGCAGATGTATTGGGACTGGCAGAACACGTAAAGTTTGACGGCATCAGCCCTGCTGAGGGAGTCGGCAGGAAAGAAAATAAAAAAAGAAAGCATTCTCTGAAGAGGGCTTCTTTAACACCTCTCCGCAGGCTTCGGTGCAACATGGCACTATTTTTATTGACACCCTTTGAAAAACAACAACCACAAGGCAAGCTGTCACTCATGTTCCCCTTCGCTCTCTTCAATCTGAGAGGCAGATTCCGCTCTATCTTCAACCTGTCTCAGTCAGCACTGCCTCCACTCTAGGCCTGACAGGTCCCCTCGCTGCTTGTTGTCACCTCGCACACACACACACACACACACACACACACACAGATGCACACACACACACACACACACACAAGCTCCTCAACGTGCGACACTTCCAACCGAGCACACGCCCACATGTACGCGCACACACCGCCACAATGTGTGACAACTCCAACACACCAAGACACACACACACACACACAAACATGCAGTGAGTTAATTCCCGCCCGCGTATGTTTCTTTGTCCACATTCGGCTGGTGTTAACCCAAACCGAGATGCCAGCATGAGAGAGAGTGAGAGAGAGGAGGAGAGGGAGAGAGAGAGAGGGAGAGAGAGAGAGAGAGAGAAAGGGGTGGGGGAGTGTGAGGACAGAGATAGAGAGAGAAGAGATGACAAAAAAAAAAAAAAAAGATAGACAAAAAGGAAAAGGGCAAAAATTGAGCTTCATCTTGTGCCAAAGTCAGTGGCTGCCAGTCAGCGGCACGTATTTTGACAATCATAGGCTGTCATCACCCTGTGATCAACTGTCACAGCCCAGGCGGCCAGGAGATGAGCCGAGAACTGGCAATCCTCACTTTCCTCCCCGCAAAGCACTGTCAGAAGAGTCACTTCTGGTATTTACACACACATACACACACAAACGACACATGGAAAGTCGACAAATCAAACATGTCACAGCAGCCATGTGCGGCACATGGTGAATGATGTAGAGACCTTGTGTACAGCTTACTGGAAGAACGCTGGAACAGGCGTATCTGCCTAAAAATAATGGATAGAGTGTCATTTTAAGTGCTATTATACTTCACAGAAGGCCTGTCAGAAACATGGCCTTTGCTGTTATAATGCTGCCATTATATTTGCGCGGTAAAACGAACCTCAGCTTTGACGGAATTACATTGTCCTCATTTTTCTGGCACCTCTTTTGTGTGTGTGTGAGTGTGTGTGTGTGAGTGTACATCCTGCTGCTCCTAAGAAATTCGGCCCCGAGCATCATGGCATGTCCGATTTGCGTAATCTGTGAATGCAGTCTCCTGTTCTTAGCAGATGTGGGCCAGTTCATTATGATGATGACCCGAGGCTGAGGCTGGAATGAGAATGAGATGTCTTTTTTAACTGACCACTATCTGATTTGATGAAAACGCTCAGCACTTTAACCCCTTCACATTCACAGACCTGTCATTAGGTCAAAGCTGCAATTCTTAAAGCAATAGTCCATAAATTTGGAGTCAGCTTCCTTAGTTTCACAGTGGGTGAATGAGCAGATGAAAACTGAGTTTGCCATTCTGATATCTCTACGTTTCCATATCAGCGGCATTAGCAGTGCTGTGGTTGCTTAGCTAACCAGTAACTGGTGCTGGATCCTGCTTTAGAGGCTGTGCATGTGACATAAGTACGTAAAAGCCTGATATGGCCAGGAAAACACAGACGAAAGCCTACCAGACCACTCTGGTACACTGTTTTCAGAAATAATACATTATGCTTTTGCAGGGAGGCTACTGCTTTTAATTGCAATGAAGATAAGGACTGCTGCTTTAATTTGTAAATGCAAATATAATAATAATAATAATAATAATAATAATAATAATTATTATTATTATTATTATTATTATTATTATTATTATTATTATTCAAATAAATGTGGACTGTGGAGATTGATAAACAACGTTGGCTTCCTAAATTGGTCTACTTAAGCATCAAAAATGGTTTATTTTAGTTGCATAAAATGATGTTTATCTATCATAAACCATCAGACATTTTTATTATACCATAATAAGCCACACCGCCCACAACAAGGATGTGGCCATACAAACATCTTGAAGGATTAAGGCCGTCAGTCTTTCGATCAGCCCTAAAAAAAGAGCCTATACACATGCTAATACACAGCCTACACATTCTAGACGGTCTACGTTGTACTGTGTCTCGTGACTGTTAGCAGTCTACAAAAAGCACTAGAAGGAAGCTTTCATGCTCTCGTGTTGCTCCAGCAGGGACAGAGTTAACCTTTCCCATCTGCCCAGAGTGCCTGCGGGGCATGGAAGCAGCTTTTTGATCTGTGTGATGGACACACGCTCAACGCTGACTGGACATGGCTTGTAACGAGAAAGAAAGTGAGGGAGAGAGCGAGCGAGCGAGAGACGGAGAGAGAAAGAGATGCAGCAGGCCATCTTGTCCATCTCCCAGTGTTCCCTCAGCCTTGTCTGTCTGGGGTGTGTGTTGTGTGAGCTTGTCGGCCTGTGATTTTGCTCTTTGGAGAATAAGGCAAGGTAGGGGTCCATTTCCTCCCACCCCACAGTGCAGTCATGTGAATAGAACTTTCCCCCACTGTGCTCGGAGGGAATGAGAGACAGGGAGCAGTGGAAGAGAGAGTAGAGTAGAAACCTAAATGGAAAACAGTCTGAAAACTAGGTGCTTGCACAGACAGCCCTGGCCTTGATTGTCTTTAATAGCTACGGTATATCAAAAGGAAGGTGATATTTTAATCTGGCATGCAAGCCCTTAAAAGCCACGGTATGTTCGAGAAGTGTATAATTGAATTATTGCTAAAGATATTGTAACGATGGGGTTGCATACCGGTAAAGCAAATGTAGTACATCATGAAGCCGTAATGTGACTGCACTGCGCTGAAATTATGACATTTCAAACTCAATACTTCCCCGTATAATGTTTCACAGTATGTTTCCAACACAGCCAAAAAGTTCAATAAATTAATGGTACACCAAAGGTACACCTGATAAATCCTCTTGAGGTACATTTAAATGATGGCCACTTGTTGGAACCCCCCATGACCATCGTTTTCAAGTTCATCTGTTTTTGGTTCTGTGAGGGAAGAAGCTCACAGAATGGGAATGAGTATGGTCCAGAATGGTCCAAAGCTTCAACACGCTTGGAGGAGAACGTCCATGCTCATTCTGTAAAATA
Source organism: Salminus brasiliensis (assembly GCF_030463535.1). NCBI lineage: Eukaryota > Metazoa > Chordata > Actinopteri > Characiformes > Bryconidae > Salminus > Salminus brasiliensis. The sequence goes on from NC_132880.1 coordinate 8,211,919, forward strand.
AACCTCAATGAGATAAACCTACTCTTGAGAACGTCTGAGGAACCTAGGATTTCTGCTCTCGCCTCCACCTTTCCGTCCAATACCCTCAACTCTACTCTCCACAGCCTTTAACTTGACCTATCTGCCCTCAACTCTTCCTCTCTGCCCCCTTACATCAACTCACCTCCTCCCCTCGGCCCTCAACTTTTTCTTTTCTCCCCTCCACCCTGTCCTACTTCCTCTCCTCTGCCCCCACGTCCTACTCTCTACCTTTACCTTCTTACTTCTCAACCATCTCATCTACTTCATCTAATCCCTACCATCCTTACCTCTTACCCTACGCCTTCCAGCCGCAGCTCCTCCCCTCCACCTTTACTTCCTCACTTCCACTCATCCACTCCAATCTCCACAAGTGCAGACCATGTCCTCAGCTTGCCGCTACAGCCTGAGGAATGACTGGGACCACAGGAGAACTCTTGAATTTACACTGAATTCTGGACTACTTTTCGTTTTATGCTACAAGACTGGACTGTCCTTGAAGGAATACGGTTAGGAATCTGTTTTACATAGTGCTTCCTATTGGCTGATGTTGAGAGCAGGGATTAGGGGTCATTTCTGTTTCCTGTAATGTTGGTATATCTAGTTGCCCAGAGGTTTCGGTGTGAAGACCAAATATTGTCATTGTACTTATACACTTGTGCAATACCTCTGGAGCAGACAGGCTTAAGTGCTTTGCTCAACGGCCCAACAGTGGCCTATTGAATGGAACCCACAACCACTTAAGAAGGACATATGGAGGAGAGACATTTTCAAGCATGGCCTTTCTTGGTCCATGGCGATGCCATCTCTGAGAGCATGGTCCGTTGCATTGCTGTACACCCCAGCTCTGGTACACCTAGCGCAGTTGGGTCTCAAACCTGAGTCTCAGCTGTGAAGTATGTAGTAAACCCTGGGTAATCCCATGTAAGCTTTGATAGCACACCTAGGCCAACCTATCTTGGATGACTCTTCAGTTAGTTCAGAAAAGCTATGCCCAGGTCATTAGATAGAGAGCCTGAACGTGCTTTCTCATAAGCAGGCCTTATTTGCTTGGTGCATCTCCAGCACGGCCTGGAAGGTGTAGGCAGCGTTTAGCTACCGAGCATGACAAGAACGGGTGACTTTAATTAACGACCTGTCACATTATCTTCTCGTAGCGAACAACGTGTCTTCAAAACGAGGAAGAAACCGGCCTGCTTGGAGGGCCCTCCATTTGTACGCAATAATTAAAATCAAAGGACAATTTCTACTGCCTCGCGCTTCGGATGCAGGAAAACGAAGCATGCAAATAAACACGTAAACAGCATTCGCATATGATCACACACACATACACACACACACACACACACACACACACACACACGCACAAACACACTCTGACTCACATCAGCTCGCACACACGCCTGCTCTTCAACTTTGATGTAACTTAAGAAGAAATCACCACCCACTTCTTTATCACAGTGCTCGAGCTCATCTAGGTGCACCGAACCCTCCAGGTTTTTCTTTTTCTTTTTTTTTTGCTGTGAAAAGTAAATAAAGAAGCGAGCCTGGCACTCTGCTGTGCGCCACGCGACGTGTGTTTATCGAAACAAGCCCCAATCTCCTCTCGATGTCTAATTAACGGGGGTAGATCCTCACAACAATAAATGAATATGCAGATGAGCCGCACGGCTGGCGCTAATTTCGTCAAGCGGCGATAACGAGGGCGAGTTAATCTCTTCTCTTTTAACCCTGATTTACTTGATCCACCATAACAAACAAACAGAAATAATAATCCTATTATTGTCTTAATAGCGCCTTTTTTTCCCCGTTTGTTCTCCGAAGGGTTTGGCGAAGAAGGATCTGTGAAGTAACGCTGCCCGTATTGTGGCAGACAAAACTCGAAATCAATTTTCATCCATTATTGCTCTCTCTCTCTGTCTCTCTCTCTCTCTCTCTCTCTCTCTCTCTCTCTTTTTCTTTGATTCTAGACATGGTTTGACTATTCTTTATTTATGTTCTTTGTGGGGTTTTTGTTTGCTTTGCTTACTCAGTGCTTTTTTTTGTTCTTTCCCCGTCTACAACTGTCATTTTCGCTGCTCGTTGGACAACGATAATGAGCGATGAGGGCTTCAGCTGGAATTAATATTAAGAAGCTTACCGTGCCGTCACCTGCAGTTAGAAGTTGCCGTTGCACCCTATGGTTAGACATGTTTGCTTGAAAATGATGTCTGAAATCAATACATACATATCTTCATGGGGAATTGTGTAGGGCGTGTGACACCATATGCTTGTGAAGCAGCACAATGAGTCTACAAATACATGGCTTTAAAATATATATCTGGATATTTATGTATATGTGCGAATTTCAGAAATGTTACCTTTATTAGGGTAAGAAAATACATTTTCTTGTGATAAATGGGGGTTTTATTACAATATGTAATGTGACATGGAAAATGGACAGACCAGATGGCTAGCCAACGCTCCCCACATACATCAATGAGCCTTGAACACTCATGACCCGGACACTGGTTCCCCAGTTGTCCTTTCTTGAGGCACTTTTGGTAGGTACCTAGCCCACCACACAAGACTTTCTGTTTTGGTGATGCTCTGGCCCAGCTGTTTAGCCATGACAATTTGGCTCCTGTCAAACACATCAACTTCAATATTGGCTGCCTAATATACACAATATGGACAGCTGTATTGGGACACCAGCTCATTCCCAGTTTCTTCTGATATCAATGGTATTAAAAATAGTTTATTCTACTTTTGTTGGAGTAGCTGTCTCTATTGTCAAGGAAAGGCCTACTATTAGATGTTGAAGCACTGCTGTGAGGATCTGATTCCGCTTTCAGAGAGTCATTGAGGTCAGGATGTTGGATGCTAACCACTCCACCTCATCCCCAATTCCCCAAATCATTTCAAAAGCATTGGATGGAGCACCACCATCATTCCAGAGCTTTGAGAGTGGTTGAGAGAACACCTTTGAGAACTCGCTGGTCACTCCTTCTACAGAAGCTCGAAGTCTTGGTGTAGTCATGGATGATCAGTTATCATTATCGCAAACGTAACTCAGTCATGCAGATTTCTCCTGTACAACATCTGGAGAATTCGACCCTTTCTCTCCAGAGATGCCGCCCAGGTGCTTGTTCAGTCTCTCGCCACTTCAAGACTTGACTACTGCAACTCTCTTTTGGCTGGTCTCCCTCTGCGCACCATCAGGCCCCTGCAACTTATCCAGAATGCAGCGGCACGGGTCGTCTTCAACATTCCTAAATTCAGCCATGTCACTCCACTGCGGCATTCTCTCTTCACTGGCTTTCTGTAGCTGCTTCCCGCATCAGATTCAAACCCCTGACTCTGGCCTACAAAGCCAGGAACGGACCAGCCCCTCCGTACTTGATGCCAATTGTCAAAAGCAAATTCGCACCAAGAGCCCTTCTAGCTTCAAGTGCGACTCGGCTCGACCCGCCATCCCTCAAAATCCACGGAAGACAAGCGTCCAGGCTTTTTTCTGTCCTGCACTAAAGTGGTGGAACGAGCTTCCACTGGGTGTCTGAACGGCAGAGTCACTCGCTGTCTTCAAACGCAGACAGAAGACCCACCTCTCCAGAGAAAACTTGGGCGAATAGCAGAGTGGTCACCTTACTGACTTGTGTTTAGTAGTGTCTAAACTTAAAGGTATCTTTGAATTTTTAGCCTATTCAAACTAGCTGAGGTTTTGGGTAAATAGCAAAGCACTTTTGTAGGTCACTCTGGATAAGTGCCTTAAATGAAAATATAACATAGTTTCACTGCTCCACAACTCCTCTAGTCCACGCCTGACATTAGGCATGGTGTCAATAAGTTCATACATATCTACTCCAGAGAGTCCTATTCTATTAGCAGTACTTCTCTACATGGCTTGACAAGCTGTGCATGTGCATTTGCACATATTTGTCAGCAATGGGTGCTCCTTTAAGTAGCTGAATGCATTAAAAAAAAGGAGTGTTCACAAACATTTGGACATATAGTGTATCTCACCCATTATCAAGTGCCATTATAATGAGACAATTAATGTTATCCACTACCCTTTAAGTGAGTGGTTTTCATTTTATATATCAGCCATAACATTAGTAATTAATATTACCTAATATGGAGTAGGGTCCCCCTTTTGCCACCACAACAGACCTTATCATTTGGTCTGATCATCCACAGGAGCCCTGAAGTTGTCCTGTGGTATCTGGCACCAAGATATTAGCACCAGATTCTTTAAATCTTGTAAGTTGTGAGGTGGGGCCTCCATGGATCGCATCAGTAAGCCTTAGAAGACCCATGACCCTGTTGCTGGTTAACTGGTGCTCTTTTTTGTGGCTCAGATCCTTACTCTTGCCCATTTTTCCTGCCTTTAACACATCACCTTCACTTGGTCACTTGCTGCCTAATATATCCCAGCTCTTGACAGATGCCACTGTAGATGAAGATAATCAATGCTTTATACTTCACCTGTCTCATGTTATCGATCGGTGTATATATGAGTGAATTTTAAGTGATATTGGTTTTATGTAAGAAGTGGAAGTCCCAGGTTTGTACAGATGAACAATTTCACCCTAATGAGGACACAATTTACTTATAAATTCTGCCTGTGAATCATTAAACTTCACCCTTTGGTCATACCATTGGTCAGACTGTGAATCTGAAGGAAACCAGTGAAAATGAAGGCCAGAGAACATCCTCAGAAATTAGAGATACAATTATAGACATGCAAGATTGCAACATAATGTCCAGGTATGTTGATAGCACTGTTGGGTCGATTGTAATACTCTGATATTGTTATTAAAAATAGTTGATCCTACTTTTGTTGGAGTAGCTGTCTCTACTGTCAAGGAAAGGCCTACTATTAGATGTTGGAGTATACAGGTTAAAAAGGTTGGTAGGACCTAGTACATTACAGTGCAAAACCCTTGAATATGATTCCAATAAAGCTAGCAGAGAAAGCCTTTCCCCTCAACACACACACACACACAAACAAAGGCATGTGCAACCGGAGTGCGGCAAGTGTTAATGTGTGACGAGTGGCAGTGTGACAGCGTTGCAGGTGTAAGAGAGGGCTGGCATTTTCAAGGGCACAGCGAGCCCAGGGAGAGGGGCCAGGACGGCCAGAGACTGGCACAGTGGCCAACGGCACGGGGCCGGGTGGACAGAGTGCGGGTGCTTCCTCTGCGAGAAGCAGTGCAGAGAGAGGGTCGCTGGCACACGCATGGCACATGGGTTATTTATAGAGCAGAGAGAGAGAGATAGAGAGCAAGAAACAGAGAGAGAGGGAGAGAGAGAGAGAGAGAGAGAGCAAGTGCTGCCAGGGCAGAAGCTGTATGGTGTTATTGTGACATATGGACTGATCTGTTTCTGGATGTGTCTGCATGAGGCTCTTTGCACCCTACCCTCCTGAAAAGCTGCAGAGTGACTGTGTTTTAGTCAGACTCTGGTGCAGCGTGTATGTGTGGCGATTAAGCGAATTTAGATGAATTAGAGGTAAATTTCAAACCTTCGCCTTACATACAGTTAGAGCCGCAATGTTTGGTTGTCGAATTTTTGCCATTTATACCTCCCCTAACACTAGCAATGCTCCCAAAACTAGAAGGGTGAGGACTTAACATACGTCTCCTCTGATGCATGTGAAGCCAGTCACCGCCTCTGTTCTTGCTGCCACCGATTCGGCACCGGCAGGCAGCCGGCACACTTGGAGGAAAGTGCGGAGTCCCCAGCTTCCGACAGACGCCGGAGCCAGCCAACACTACTTTAAGAGTGATGAGGGGAGAAAGCACTATCTACCCACCCAATCGCACAGCCAGTTGTGCTCTCTCTGACTCCGGCTGCTGATGGCAAAGTGAGATTGCTGGGGATTCGAACTCGTGACCCCCAGGCCATAGTGGCGGCACTTAGAGTCCTGGCCCCTGCACCTCTTTCAGAAAAAAAGGCAGTACTTCTCCCAGAACATTGTCAAATCCGATATCATTACACACAGAACTCCAGAAATGGACTGCACAAAATTATTGGCACCCTCAACTGTAACCTGTAACCATGAATGCGTTTCTCACACCTCTCCACTGGAATTTTGAACCACTCTTCATTTGCCGATTGCTCGATATCTCTCTGATTTTAAGGGTGCCTTCTCCGACTGCCGTTTTGAGCTCTCTCTACAGGTGTTGTGTAGGAATTCAGCGCATCTCTCCAGCACTTTGAATGTGATTCTTTAGCCACCATTTAAACAATCCTTCCCTGCAATCTTCCATCAGTTTTTCTCCTCCGTCCACATCCAGGGAGGTTAGATACTGGACTGCCATGGACTGTAAACTTATCAGTGACATTGTGCACAGTGGACACTGGAACCTTCACATCTCTAGAGATGGACTTGTAGCCTTGAAATCGCCTTTACTTTTCCCACAATTTTGGTTCTCACATCCTCTAACAATTCTTTGCTTTATGCTCAGTGTGCTACACAATGATTAAGTCAGTGTTTCTCCATTTAAACCGGTTAAAGGTGTGACTTCTATATTGCCAGCATCTATTACTTTCCACAAATACAAATTAAAGAAGCATGACATGATTGAAATCCTTTTTGTACAGTGTTAAAAAGGTCAACAATTTTGTCCTGTCCATTTCTGTCTGTATTGATATCAGATTTGGCTTTTTTTCTCAGCTTTTTTCATGTTGTTCTAGAGCAAACAAAAGAAATAACCATGTGAATACCAAAGCAACTGTTACTGCAACACATTTCTGGGAGAAGTGGTGCATTTTCTGAAAGAAGTGCAGGGGTGTCAATATTTTTGGCCACGAGTGTAGTTATGCAGCACTAACGTCCGGTGTCTCGCGAAAAGACAGAGCTACAAGTGAGATAAAAAATCCCTATCTTGGGCAATGAACCTCAAACGATAAAAGAGCAGTGCACAAAATAGCTCTCTGATATTGCTTCTGTATCGTATTTTGTGCAATGAGACTCAAAACTATAAAAGAGCAACACTCTAACACTCCGAATAGTGCTTGCTTCACGCTCTTCAAAAGACGCTGTGAAAGCCCAGCTATTGTAAATCTATGTGATCAATGTCTAGGGTGTTTATTTGAAGTTGAAGAGTGTGTGTGTGTGTGTGTGTGTGTGTGTGTATATATGTATGTAGGTCAGAGGGAGGGCCTGTGTGTCACATTTAAGGGGTGGGGGTCTTCAGACTCAAGCCTAAAGGCATATCTCATATCAGCTTCCACTGTAATAATGGCTCCTAATTACCATAATAGCCCAACTTATCTGATGCGTTTAATTATGACGGCGCGTCTGGTACCCACTTAAAGGGGGCGCGCGACTTTAGCGATAGCTTTCATGTTGAAGGAGCTGCCCGATACTGGATGAACTGTTCTTGCCACAAAAGCTGGCGGATACTCAGTGAAATGCTGCGAAAGCTTACTGGTGTGAAAGGAGTAAGTACATGCAGAGAATGAGTCTATGGCTTTTTAGAACTAGGATAGCTTAATACACTCTATTGTCGCTTCAGTTCTCCGCAGACTACTTGGAGGGCCTGTCAGCTTCTTCAGCGCCTCTTGAGGTAGTCCATTGAGGATTTTCAAGGATGTTTAGAAGCGTTATCCTGCTGTAGAGGTCATCCTCATCTCCTGCATCTTCATCAGATTGTTTACAGATGGTGTAATGTTTGCTTCCAGAATTTGCTGGTATTTAATTGAATCTATTTTCCCCTCTACCAGTGAAATGGTCCTTGTGCCACTGGCTGCAACACAAGCCCAGAGAATGATCCATCCTTGCCCTGCTTAACAGTTGTAGAGGTGTACTCTTTTCTCCAAACATATCTTTGATCTTCATGGCCAATAAGTTTCCAAAATGCATCAGTTTACCTGTCTACCTGAAGACCTTTGATGTGAATACTTCATACTCAATACTATTTAAGCTTCAGACTTAAATAGCGTTGTAGCCTAGGCCTAGACAAAGAGAGGAGGAGACCAGTGACCGTTTTTTCTCCTGTTAGCCAGTCTGCATTCAGATTTTACAAATGTAGATGTTATCTGATAATGGTGTAATAATATAAAGGCTGTTGCAAATGCAAATTGTCAACACAGTAATGTTTCAGTACCATCTTAATATCTTTCAAAAGAAAATTTTGAAAGCCTAACCTGGTTAAATCTTGTCTGGTGTCAATGTTTACCATTGAACAGACCACAGACGTCAAGCACCAAGAGTACTTAATGGCTCATGGCTGAGTATGGCTCAGCTTGGTCCACCACCCTTTAAGATACATGGAAAACAAGCACTCCACTGCTGCATTCTCTTCACTGGCTTCCTGTAGCTGCTGCCTGCATCAGATTCAAACCCTTGACTCTGGCCTACAAAGCCAGGAACAGACCAGCCCCTCCATACTTGATGCCAATTGTCAAAAGCAAATTCGCACCAAGAGCCCTTCTAGCTTCAAGTGCGACTCGGCTCGACCCGCCATCCCTCAAAATCCACGGAAGACAAGCGTCCAGGCTTTTTTCTGTCCTGGCACCAAAGTGGTGGAACGAACTTCCCCTGGGTGTCCGAACAGCATGACAGTTGCTCGCTGTCTTCAAACGCAGATTGAAGATCCACCTCTTCCTGTAAGTCGCTCTAAGAGCGTCTGCTAGATCCCATAAATGTAAATATCATTGGGGTGGAAAATATGACAATATTTTACTCTCTTATAAAAAAAAAATGTTGTTGTTGTGGTACACAATATGCTTTTATGAGTATAGTTTTTTTTATTTTTATGCTGTTGGGGAATTTTGTTTACATGACAAAATATCTGGATAAATATTGTATATCGTAAAAAATGTATTTAAATATGTTTTTTTAAAGGTATTTAGGTATCTTTTACCATATCACCCAGCTCTAGTAAGCCTTGAACTCAGTGACATGGTAGAAACCAAATTCAAAGGCCTGACTAAGTAGACTGTTCTTTAAAATCCTTGCAATGCTTTCTGTAAAATACTGACATTATTTTTATTATTTATTATTTTTGTTAAAATCTATATATCTTTGTACAATTAGAAATCATACCATGAAATATCATATACGCTTTGAATTGCATATCTTTATGTCCTCCCCCCATAGTCTGCATAGCTAGTGTTTGTGTTGTGTTTATGTGGCCACTATGAGCTAGTGGGGACAACCAGTTATTGAGCCGATTCTGGGGGCCACTGTGGCGGTTCAACACGTTGATGTTGAACAACATCAAGTTTTTAAAAAGTTAGACTGACTGAAACTTTCATTCAAACTGATCAAATGAGCTGATTTCTGTCTGTTCAACCAAAAATGAGCCTGAAAATAGTTCAAATGGCTCAAACCGCAGAGCATTGTGACCTTATGAAAACCTAATTGTACCTATTTTTTTGTCCTTGTTTGTCTAGTTGTATGCTATGGTACCACCAAGCACTTAAATTCAAATATTAGTAGCTTCTTATTTTTTTTTTTTTCAACAAGTCTAAATAAAACACGGGAACCTTTAAATCCTGCTTCTCAGTATTATTGTCTTGTCTAGCATGCTAGCTGTCCCTGATTTGACCCTACTATAAGGAGATCAGCATATCACTGATTTATTTAAAATAACTATTTTAGAGCATCAATCAATCAAAACTTCCATAACACCATATATATATACATGCACAGTAGGTGGTTCTACTAAGCATGTAAAAGTAGCATAGGCTGTTCATTATACATTATAAACATTAAGATAGGTGTTATATTGATTGTGATTTATGAATCATCATCAACATCAATGATTACAGGTTTCATAGAGAGTAGTCCCAACTGTTCAGTTGATTAAAACATGCTTCTTCTGTCTACACTACAGTCTGTCTTTCCCAACTCTACATTCAATGGCAGTGCTGACAGACACATAGCCAGATACAGATAGATAAAATGTAATTTAGGTGTCAGACGTGTGAGTGTGGACACATCTTATGGCCCAAGGCGTAGCCCTGGATCATATAATACATCATGACTTTCTTCCATGATTCCTTATGGATGAAAATCAAGCGATAACATGGCTACTTATCTATAGATGTCCTCAAGCTGTATACTGCAGTGTTTGTACAGAGTGGCATTAGCTTGCTTACATTCCATGCACTTACTCAAGTATACATCTGTTACGCTTCGTATAAGCCCAGGACCCCTCTGAAAGGCATGCACTCAAACTGTCCATGGTTGTTCCTCCTGTGTTCAGCTGCCTCTCAAAACGCTTCCTTTTTCCCCTCTCCCTCCCCTCTAATATCACCCCCTAATCTCCTTCATTAACGAGCATCTCTTAATTGTCAGAGTTGCTTCTCAGACATCAGATTTAGCGTAAGCCGATTGCAATCGTGGATGTTGTCGGGCTAATTTGCTGGCATATTAGAGTTGATGAGCGGCGGTGGAGGACAGGGCCCCAGGCTGGACCGGGGATTGGAGCTGTTTGATATGAGCAGCACCCTGCTGACAGGGCTGTGGCGAGGCCATATGGAGGGGGAGCAGCCTGAGCCTCGGACAAGCACTCGGCCCGAACAGCAACTGCCCCCGTGATCGCCTATGGGGCAGGACGACAGCTCATTCATGCGGTCAGTATGCTAAGAGTGGAATATCCGCACAGATTAGATTTTTGAGCAGTCTTTGTGCAGCGATTTCGGTGGAATTTGTAGGGGAGACACTACAGGCTGAACTGATGTTTGGTCTGTCAGTTATATTTTAGATAATTGGAAAAATTGCATCTTTAAGATTCTCTGTAACCATAAAAAACTTTATCCATTAAACTGTAAGCATAAAAATCTCAGGTTTGGCCAATTTGCTTCTACGTATGTTTAACTGTATGTTCTAGACATTCACAACTTTAATTAACGCTTAGACCAGCCACATCATGTCAGATTTCACTTATACGCTGGACTAAGTGTAATCAGAGAATTCATGAGGTAAGTTCTGAGGCCTGCCTTTAAAATGTTTCTCAATGCCAGCATTTTACTATATTCAGAACGAAAAACCTTCATTTCTACAATACCTGCTTTGATGAAATGTGTTTCTAGCACTACCCTAAAGGTCAAAACTGATGGAAATCCTAATAATTCACCTTAATATTTAAGGCAGGATTATATAAAATGTAATACTAACCTACATAATATAGTCAACAACAAATGAAAAGGGCCCAAAGCTAAATTTGGGCACCCTGCATGGATACTAGTTACAGTAATGCCCCAGTTTGGCAAGTATCACAGCTTGCAAACGGCGTCTGTAGCAGCTAAAAGTCTTTGGCTTCTACTTTGAAAGACTTTCATCCATTCTTCCTTGCAAAAGCCTTCGAGGTCTGTGAGATTCTTAGGCCGTCTTGCATGTGACGCTCTTTTAAGGTCTATCCACAGAGTTTCATCAATGTTTGAGTTAGACCACTATGGATATTGAGGTGTGATTAGGATCACTATGTAGAAGCCATTCGCTGTTCATCTTCAGCTTTTTTAGACAGTGTGATGTTTGCTTCCAGAATTTGCTGATGTTAGCTGAATACGCTACCAGTGAAATAGTCTCTGTACAACCAGACATGCAACACAAGCCCAGAACATGATCGATCCACCCTCTTGCTTAACAGTTGGGGAGGTGCATACTTTTTTCTCCTATGAACAAACCTTTGCTCATGGCGTCCAAAAAGTTCTATTTAAACTTCATCAGTCTGTAGAATGAGTTTCCATAATGTATCAGACTTGTTTAGAAGTTTATTTGGAAACTCCTGATACTGAAATATGGTGAGAATGGACTTTTGTGAAGATGCCACTGCACAGTAGAACAGTGCACCACCACTCCAGAATCTGCTAAACCTTCATGAAGGTCTGTTGCAGTCAAACACAGGATTTGCCTTTCTAGCAATCCAACAAGACATTTTCCTGGTCTTTCAGACCAAGGTTCTACCACCATTGTTTTCGGCTGAACTGCCATTGTTTAATTACATTATGAACTGATTATGCCTCTGACATTATGTACGGCTACCTGAAAAAGCCCTGGTCTCTTCTTATATGTTCTTAAATATCTTCATATAGTCGTCTCCTGTTTTGTGGGCATCACTATTTCATAAAGCTTTGAAATTTGCATCACCTGGCCTTTTCCTAATGAAGACTGCGAACAAGCCGTAGCCCTAACAAGCTAAATAAGGTCTGAGATGGTAAAAGTTGGTAAAAGTTACTTGAGAATCTCTTGAGGGGCCCAAACTTTTGTATGGTGCTTTTTTCTTTGTACAAATCAAAGATAATACACTAAACCTGCTTAAAATGGTAGAATCTTTACGTTTATGTGTTTTGGAGATCAGTTTATCTTCTTCACACTTTTCAGAGTTACAGAAAGTTTGGCCTCGGGATGCCCAGACTTTTGCATTGCACTGTATTTTGCCCAAATTTGCTTTGAACAACTCTTGAACCCTCTAATTCTGGGTGTAGAAACCCACCATGCCAAATTCTAGGCTCCCTATTTATTCCAAATGTTGTCTGATAGACTTCCAGTGAATGCTCTAAGTGGGTCGACTCGGCTCGGTACAGTGATGTATGAAAATAGCTTGTAAACACTGCGCTATTGTGTACAGAGCAGAAGTAAGAAAATGGGCAACAAGCTGTATGTGCTGTAAACGGTCTGATGCAGATGTCTGATAATGTTCTATCCGTCATATATCCTCTCTCTCTCTCTCTTTCTCTCTTTTTCACTCTCTCTCTCTCGCTCTTTCTCTCTCTCTCTCTCTCATCTTGTTCGGGATTAGATGATTCCACGTATCCTCCAGACAGAGAGAGAGAGAGACAGAATAACATATGAAAATTACAATACATCAAGTAGGAGTTATTACGGGATTCGCTCCCCTCCTCGTCTCACTTCAAAGTCTCGGCAATTTTCTGATCCATGTGACATTCACCCTCCTCCAGGGTCAAACAACATCTTGCAGCCTTCACAAAATGATTAAATATTTTAAACAGCTCGCGCCCGCACCTCCGTGGCCCCCGGAGACTGATGCTGTTATCGTTTTTGTCAAAGCCACTTTCCATCTGCATTTGTCATTCCTGCTTCGCCTTTATGAGTTATCAATCGCCGCGTCAGAATGCAAAATAACTGATGTTCTTTGGGCGGTATTGGATGCGCTATCTCGGGCTTTTAATCAATGCATATTTCTTCACACTTTCCCTCCTCATTCTCTACGCTCTCGTATAAATCTTCGGGAGTCCCGGGCGCCTGTAATGTATTTGCGGCGAAGACGCTTTGACGGCAGCAGTAGTTATATTATCAAACATTACACCTCGGGGCTAACAGAGTATCAGGGGCTTTCACACATAGGCAATGCTGGGAATTACAGACAGGAGGAAATGACTGCTGCACATGCCCGAGAAAGGATTGCCCCCGCTGTATATAAATCAACCGCGCTGAAAGCTAATCGTTCTCACTCAGAGATGCGGCATATACTCCGCTTTTTTAGATTTGTCTTGCCCGGGAGAAGATCCCGGGCCATGTGAGGCTTTTATCAGTGGTAACAAGGTTGTTAATGTATCTGAATGCGCTCTACGTCCTCCATCTCAGCTCAGACGCTGACAGTTGTGTATGGGAATGCGCTGGAAAGACGCAGCTCCGATGGAAGCTGGTAGGTCCTTTTCAGGTGGCCCGGTGGCTCCCACAGCTCCAGAAGCCTTGCTGAGGTCACTGCCTGTGAGAGGTATGGTGTGTTCTCCCCATGTCCATGCAGGTTTCCTACTGGTACTGTGGTTTCCTCAGGATACTCCTGTTTTCTACCACCTCTCAAAAACTCACTGAACTGGCTATAGTAAACTGACCCATTAGATGTGAGTGAAAAGGTGTGTGTGGTACCCGGCGATGGACTAGCACCCTGTCCAGAGGGTTTTCCTGTCTTGTGCCCAATGATTCTAGGTAGGATCTACCCTGATCAGGATCTTATCAATGTTAACCTTCTTTTAATAGGCAGCCGGTGGCTGGACTAGAACTCTTATCGAACCTGTTCCACACCTTGGATCATATGTTTGCCACCTCTGCTTTACAAGAAGATGGCATTCAAATCCATCATTAGCAAATTATGCTAATGTTAGCTGCTTTGGTCATCCCTCAGCCAGTTGTAGCTGGTACACTGTGTGTGTTAAGCTTTGGAGATATGAAAATTTGGATAATAAAGTACTAAAGTTTGGGAAAAGGACCACATCTCAAGCTCCTTCCACTTCCAATCTACTGTCCAAAAAAAAAAAGTCCATTGCCATCCGCATTCCACTGCCATCCATCTCCTTCTTTTTCCTCAGTCCTATCTCTCAAACCTGCCTCTATATTTGTTAAAGAGAGAGCCTAGCATTAAGCTTTTAGCTTAAAACCAGAAGCCACCCAGAACTTCAGTCTTTGTTCTCTAATTTCTCTTCCTTCATAAGTTGAGGACGTGGCCTGAGCTAGCAAACTAGTGTATTTCTTAGATGTCAGATTTAGTGCGTCACGGCAGAGACCACATCAATTCAAGACGTTCAGAACTATGTAGAAACCTACAGAAATTGGTCATTGGTCTTTAAGGCTCTAAATCTGACACAAATGAACACTTAACATTAAGAGACAGGGTGATTTAAATAAGAGGCTTATATCGTATCGATCACATGTTAATTGTGTGCATTTGCACAGAAGTTCTTTGTAGAGCATTTGCTGGTCATCCCAACCAGTGCAAGATTGACCTACACTTAACCAAAAGTTTATACAGGTGTTAACTGATGGTAACTTTTCTAATTGTTCCTAGCAGAATGTGTAGAGTGTGTCTCTGCTTTTCAGAGTATTACCTTACCTCATACACACCCTTAGATTGCTCATAAAGGGCCTGGATTTGGGTTCAGTTTTTGATTCTTAAGCTCCTTAGAAACAGGGTTAAGTGGTGCTAGCTCAGTACCAGGCCATACATTTTACAATATGTTACAGAGGAAATTTAGCAGAGCCAACTGCATGTTGATCACTTGTTATCATGAAACAGGCAAGAGGTTCCAAAACCCACACCACCCCCAACCTCACCCCAGCCTCAGCAATTTATCTAGCCCTGCCCTGCGTCCTCCTGAAGAGGTTAAATCATTGGAGATATTTTTGCAGGAACCCTCTCTGAGTCATTAAGATGGGACATTTTCTGAAGAAGAAAACACAAATCTTCAAATTGAAGTCATAAATTACACGCTCGTGACCTGTACACAGAAAATGAGCCACTTAAACGACACAGCTGGGCTGCTGTGCCCCCTAAAGCTGCCCTACAGCCATTATTGAGTCAAGCTCTGAGCGTTGCTGTCCTACTCCATCCTTCCGACAGCTACACTAAATTAGCATGCTAGTCATTTTTTTTCTCAAAAAAAGAAAAAACCTTTGAACCTCCAAGCAACACTTTTCGATCAATTAAGAGGCGAAGCATTAATTTCGCAACCCCGTAACTGTTGTCCCCTAGCCTCACTCCCTCGCGATTGATCCCGTGAGTGCTCCCTTTAGTGCTCCCTTTAACCCCTGAGTGATGGTAATAGCAGAAGGAGATGAGAGCATTAGGATGCTCACGGGGGCAAAAGGGTGGGGTGTGGTTGGAGGGACACCAGCTCAGAACCACCCCCCCCCCCCCCGCCCCCCTCCAGTGACAGCCCCTTCTCTAGACCCTACTCTGAGGCAATTTAGGCAGAAATTAGACCTGGCGGAGCCCCGAAGATCTGCCCTGACAGCAGCCCGATGCTGAATAAATCACAAATCGCCTCTTATTGTGAGGGACGACGGGGTGGTTGGGCCTGACATGATGGCTTTTACGTTTTAAAGGGGAAAAGGTTTACCTGATGCCACTTTCCTGCACGGCGCTCTGTCACAATGTGTTCAGCTCCTAAATGACCGTTTTAAATCAAGGTCCGGACACGAGCGGCTCAGGAAAGTGACCTGTTTAAGGCTTATCTTCTTGGAAATGGGCCACTGTCTAAAATAAAAGCTGTGGCTGGCAGGTGTAACCTCAGAATGGTCATTTGTTTCTTGTTCAGAGCTATTTCAGCATTTTCTGATAAAGATATGACAATTGCCGTGAAAGTTTAGAAACGGCTTCAACTTTGACCAGTCTGCGATTGATCCCGTGATCGACCAGTCTGAACTGTTGTTGGTAAAGGATAGTGGGTTAGTTGATTCCATTTGCTCCAGCCTTCAGACAAGTTGAATCTAATGCTGTGGGTAGTGGTGGCTTACCACCGGGCCATTGATGACAGGGTTGTGGGTTTGATACCCAAGCTCCGCAAACTGCCACTGTTGGGCCCTTGAGCAACACCCTCAACCCTTACTGCTCCCTAGGCGCCACAGGGATGGCTGCCCACTGCTCTGGGCATGTATGCTCACTGTTACTGTGTGTGTTTGCTAACTTGTATCTATGTATATGCTCACCGCATGCAAGGGTGAGTCCGTCTGTCCATCTGTGTCTGACATAAATGGTATATGGTGAATATTGGTGTCTCATCTTGTGTCTAGACATGTCTAAATTAGCACCCTGGCCTCCCGTATTTTTTTTCAGCCTTTGCTGCTTTTGCGAGCTTGGGTTTATTTTGTACATAACAGCTATTTTTCACATGCTACTTTTATCAGACGTATTAGAGTCTGTAGTCTCTTGAAGAATGGCTGGATGTGCTGCTGAGTACTGGAGACCTTTAGTTGGTTGGGTATGGGTAGCAAAATTAGCAGTACCAGTCAGCCCCTGGATCAGGTCTTCAAGTTGCAGGTGCACCTTGAGTTTGGTCAGGGACAGATCAGTGAGTTAGTCAGTTTGTGGCTTTGTAAGAGGGATTCCTGTAGCCTGGCCCACTGGGATGTAAAAGACTGACACCCGCAAAGAGTGTAAAGAAAGCCTCTGCTACAGAATAAAGAAAGATTACAGCAGTGCAAACCCCATGGAATCTTAAAATCCACCCCCCTGAAAAAACGTCTGCAGTTAAATTAATTTGCTTCTTGCTTCCCTGCTTTTGGCCTGTAGTGCATGTGCACAAATCCATCATACAAAATATTAACAAACAATTAAAGGATTGCCAAGAGCTGAACCCTGTCATAGGTTCACTCTTTCTCCATTTCTGTCCGTCTCTCTCTCTCTCTTTCTTTCTCTCTCTGCTCTAATGGAGACTCCCGTTGTTAATTAGTCCTTGTGTTTGGCCAGTGCAGGGGCAGATCAGATTATTGTCCCAGACAGACTCAATTAGCACAAGATAGAGTAGTGACTGCTGTCGCTTCATCAGGTATAAACCAATAAGCACCCAGTCAGCATCCGTGCTGCCCGGCCACGAGACACCTCAGGTCCAGTTAGGGACTCGCAGCCCTGCCACAGCAGAGGAACGACCTGTGCTGCAAGAGAATTGTCCAAGCTAATGTAATACCACAGTCTAATACCAGCTAATGCAAGTACTCGGAGTGAACCAAACAGTAGGGACCTACCTACCTAATAGAAGCCATGCACGTTGCATTGTCTGCCATCATATATAACCATGAATTAGAGCAATACAGACTGACTTGTACCTGCATACCTGCTTTGTAGAAAAAGCTCGGACATTAGATTTATAGCAGCAGAAAAAAATGGTCAATTGAAGTTTGGATACTGTTTAAAGGGGCAGCTAGTGTTTTTAAATAGTGCAAAAACTTATATAGTAGGTACAGGTCCTTTTTTTTAAAACAGTGAATTGCAATAGTAAACAGCAAACAGCAAATAGCAAACATTTTTGTTAATATTGTAAGCAAGATTAGTTTTTTTTGTTTACATAACTAAAAAAATCAACAGTATTTATACAGACAAAATTATGCAGAATTTCATGAAAAGTAAACCTTTCTGTTAAACACAGAGGTGGATCAGTCATACTTCAGGCTTCTGTTTTAGTCAGTGGCACAGGGAACATTTCACTAACAGACTGGACTCTAAATACCAGCAAATTCTGGAAGTAAATATCACACCATATGTAACAAAGAAAAGCACTAGATGAAACTATGATCATTAAGAAACCTCAAAATTCATAAAGGCTACCTCAAAAGGTGCAACTACAGGTTTTGCCATGGCCCTCAGAGTCCCCATACCTCAAGCCCTTCCCCTAGCTGGATTAGCTATTACATTAGCTAGCAACCAACCATGACAAGCTGTTAGCACCGTTATTTTAAGCACTTTCTTCACTGTTCAACTCACAATCCCACTTACTTATAGCAGCAGATTACAATGAGAAGAACACCTCTCCAACTGTTAAGCTTTGTGGTTGTGTTGCAGCCAGTGGCTCTATTTGAGACTTTACTTGCATGTAGAAATATATATATAGAAATAATGTAAATATATAGATTGGTCTTGGCCCCTACTCCTAACTTCTTCATTACTATGAAATTTACTTACGCATGCGTTAGTAGTTGATGTTCGACATGAGGGACAGTTACGCATGAAAAAGATGTAAATGCTTGAAGACTTGCAATATCAGGTTTCGCTCACACACGTTCATGCCCATGTATGCACACACCCAAACAACCCTCTGAAAAGATGTGCAAGGCTGTCTTACGCATTCTCCCTGTCAGCAACCGTTTGAATCCATTCAATCGATGCGCTCCACCTAATTGATATCTGAAACATCGTCCTGTGATTTATCGTCAAAGAGATGTAAATGCCATATCCCAGGCAGGTGTCTTATATTTTCCGCCCATTTGTTTTGGGGAGTGAGTGGGGGGGAGGCGGCATGTTTAATTAAAATTCATGAGCGAGGAATGTGCTGAATTGCATTGGCCATCACTGATCTCTTTGGATTCAGTCTGCTGGGGGGAGGAGGGTGAGTGATGGTGGACAGGGGAGAGTGTTGACAAGGGCGAAGCCAGGAGCGTCCTGGTTTTATTACACATACTCTCTCTCTTACACACACACACACACACACACACATTTATGGTTGTGTTGTAGTTGAGAGAATTAGAAGCAAGTCTGATAAACATAATGTACAGATATACAGAGATGTGTGATATGATTGACACAAATTGTTATATTTCAATAAATATGAAATAGTCAAAAATGTTAATAAATGTTTCCTAATTACTGTAGAATATTGCAAGTACTTTACCTTAACAGTCCACTATTCAATTAGTTAGCCTAGTTAGTAATCTGGTGGCATATTTATCTGAGTGCAGAATACAAAAGCAAGTGGTTTGTCCAACACAAGCTATTTTTACTCTTTGGCTGTTCCAAATCTGTCTAGAGACCATAATAGGCCTCACTGTCTCTGGATGGCCCTCTCTCCGTCTCTTACTTAGCATCATGCTAGCCAGTACGGGCATCTCTTAGTGGGTGTAAGAGAACTTGCGGTTAGTGTCCTCCTCTAAGCGTGTTTAGCTGTCCAATGATGATAGATGGTACGTTAATGGCAGGAAGAAGTGGTTGGCTGGTTTAATGTGACGGTGAGGAAGCACATGCTAGCTCTAGCCTTCACCCTTCCAGCACTGGTAGCATCACTAGCCAGGCTAGTGGGTGGGATTTGGAAATGGCTAACATTAAAGCACTAAAAGTTCTGCAAGCAAAAGATTAGTCTTTATGGTGAATCCATGGACATGTTAGTACAGCATGTTAGTACAGAACAGAAATGTCTGCATCTTTTTAATAGTTTCAGACCTTTAAAGATGCTTAAACCTCCTTCTGAATTCAGCTGGCTGATAGATTTCACGATCTTTTTAAAAAATGGAAAAAGTGAAGTATGTTGAAAAGCTTCTTTCATTAATTAAAGCCTGACAACCTGTCATTTCATACTGCAATGACATTCCAACTATATTCATATTTATATAAGTCGGTCTTATCAACTGTGTTCCAGTAATGTCATTTGTTTATCATAAATATAAGCTTCAGATCTCTCAGTGCCTTTTGAATGTGTTAAAGTATCCAAGATCAGTCATGATTGCTATCTATATGACAAACGTGGGATAGGAAGGGTAAAAGTGTGTATTTCTGTCTCTACATTTATGGAAGCCTCTAGTAAACTCTAGTTTACACTGGGGAAGGTGGTAAAGGGTTGAACCCTAAATTAAACCATATTTACCACAGTGTTGGGGTCTACTTCTGCACAATTTCACAGGTCCAGGTCCGCTGCATTACAGGCCACACCACAGGTGACCACAGGCACTGAGGGCTGGTGTGCTCGCCTGGTCCTCTGTCATTTTCAGGGTGGGTCACTGTACATAAATACACGTACATCAGTCCCAAGGTCACAGCTCACATCTACGCGTGTCCGTTTCGAGGGGGGCTACCTGATGTGACCTTGGCAATGGGCGAAGGCGAGGAAGCTCTTAGCTAAGACACTCTAAGCTTCTAGCGAGTGCACCTTTTTTTATACCTTCAGAATGGGAAAGAGCCGTTTGTTTGCCATCAGCAGTCAGTCTCACTCAGTGACTCTAAGCAGCTGGCCTCTCTCAGCTGCATTATTCATATGACACACACTCAGAGAGAAAGAGAGAGAGAGAGAGAGAGAGAGAGAGAGAGAGAGCACTGCTCACCAAAGTTACAAGATTTATGGCCCTCTGTTTAGGATATAATTCAAAGTTCATACTCACATACATCATATTTTGAAGCACATAGATTATGAGGGGGAACACATTCATCATACTGCAACACACACATACACACACACACACATACCCACACAGGCACACACATGCTCTCTCTCTCTTCCTCCACTCACTCTCTCTCTCACACACACTGCGTTGTGTTTGCACCAGGGCCTAATTTCACACGGATGCGTCTGGTCCGCATGAAACAGATGAATGCTTTAGTCAGCTTTGTATTAGCTTTGTCACTGAACCCATCGCACTCTAATGAGCCCGCGCTTAAAATAGACCAACTCTCGGAGATAAGGCTAAAGCGGCAGCACGGAGATGGAGCGCCCGCTCGACTGTGCGCACCCACCATCCTCCACTCCGAAGACTGATAAAACGTCGCTGCCGTTTGTCACTTTAGCAATTCAGGATTTCTAATCTCGGCACAGATTCACACCTTTTGTTTCGTGTTTATTTATTTCTTTCTAAACAAGTGCTTTGATTGGCTGTTGATTACATGTTTATGGCATGGCCTATGTCAACCAAGCGGCCAATCACAGCTGTGAAAATGGTGTGAATGCGGTGTGCTCAAATGTTCTGAAGGATTGTACAAGAGATGGGGACTCGGTTCTGAGAAATGTCTTAGAAACACAATTGAACAAAATGGTTAAATACGGCAAACCTTAATCAATAATCAACAATCAATAATAATTCACTTTTTAATCCTTTAATACTTTAAATCATTTACTTTTTAAGAATCTGCATACTTACACCCCTGATATAGCTGTAGCGAGGAATGGTATAGGAGCTTGTTTGTTCCAACAGCGATCACAATGTGTTGGGCTCTCTTGATATATGCATTTTATAATAGTCTACTGTATTACTGAATAACAGTTTACAGAACACAGTCACTCAGTTGTTAGTTTAAATATTATACTGGATATTCAGATGGCTTATTGGTATGACAATACACACTGCACTGCACTGCATCTAAATAATATTTATGCGCTTACTTTCTGCACGTTTCACTTTCCCTGCTTTGTCATATTCTTATTAATCTTCCTTCTGTTTATGTATCTGTACATATATGGGAGGCTACTTTGCTCTTAAAATTTCTTTACTCGTGTTTGCTTTTCATTGTACTTCTGTGCTGCTGTAATTGCCTGACTTTCCCGTTGGGATGAATAAAGTTATCTATCTATCTATCTATCTATCTATCTATCTGTCTGTCTGTCTATCTGTCTGTCTGTCTGTCTGTCTATCTGTCTCTCTATCTGTCTGTAGGTCTATCTATCTATCTATCTATCTATCTATCTATCTATCTATCTATCTATCTATCTGTCTGTCTGTCTGTCTGTCTGTATGTCTATCTATCTATCTATCTATCTATCTATCTATCTATCTATCTATCTGTCTGTCTGTCTGTCTGTCTATCTATATTTTGCCTATGTTTTTAACCGTGCCTCCACTCACTTCCTTAGATTTATCTTTCGGAAGTCTTACTGGTAAAAAAAAAGCCACTATTTTCCCATCTGATCTCCAGTTTGATCAGTTTGATCAGACACTGTGGGCGATAGAGAGAGGAGATGGTAAAGCCCTCCTTCTGTGGGCACACTTTTTTTCTGTTCTGACATCAATGGCATCATTACACCAATCAGCCATAGCATGCATCATGAAACATGTCAAGAAGTGGGATCTACATATTAGGCAACATGGAAACAATCAGATCTTCAAGTTGCTGCATTGGAAGCAGGAAAAATGGCCAAGCTTAAGGATCTAAATGACCAGATTATGAAGTGTGTATGTATGTAGTAGTCAGTACATACCAAAGGAAGGACAAACAGTAAACCGGCAACCGGATCATGGGCTCCCAAGCCTCACTGATGTACTTGGGTCAGAGCTGCAGCATGAAGGCGGCTACACTATATTAGGCAGGTGGTTAAAATGCAATGGCTAATGGGTGTATAGCAGACTCCACACTACATTGTACCCTGAAACATGAAGTTTGGCCTATCCACAAGTTTGCTGTCCCCTTTCAAAACAGCAGTCCTAGTGATATTATTAATATTCATACTGATAGAAGGTCCTTCTTTTTGTATTTCGTATATACATAGATTCATCTTTTCCTCACAGGTTTTATTCAGATTCAGATCAGTGCATAGTGAATGTTCTTTAGAGATGCTTTGGCTTTGAAATTTCTCAAAGCACATTACTGGGTGCAAAACTAGAAATGCCTCAGAATGCCATCATTCAATTCTGTGTACTTTCCTACTGTACCATACCATAACAACACACTAGCTGGTCAAAGATGACCAGTCCTGTTTACTACCAAGACTGAAAGACAGAAGTGTCAGCTGTGTTGTGCTCCTTTAAATTTGAACGTGACATAATTCATAATCCCTGAGTTACTTTTTTTGAAGCAATGGCAAAAACTCTTAAGTAACACAGTAGACAAAAAGTCCCAAACTTCCAAAATAGTTCTGTCCATTGTGCAACTAACAAATGTCTGCCTCAGTGACGAGGCCATAGGCCTCAAGCTCGTCACACTGCTGCTGTTGTGTGAGAACACAAGGACGGTGATTATGAGTGCATTAGTTTCTGATTCAATTTTTCGAAGATGTTCCAAACATGTTCGTTCATTTTACTGAAATATGAAGAGCAGTATAGTATTGCGTATATTTAGTAAAGTATATTAAAGGGGAATTTTCTCATTTGACGCATAATTCATAGGTTATCTGGTTTACAGGGCAAAGCATTTTATTTGCTATTAAAAATGACTAGTGAACCTACACATGCCTTCTGAGAATCTCCTCACTGCTGTGGGCTGGGAATAATGCCCACTAATGGCCCGTAGAGGACTCCAGAGGGCGCACTGCCAGAACACAGTGGTAAAAACAAAGGATCGGAACTGGATCAGCTTTAAATAGCTGATATCAGAACCATTCAAATATGCATGGATCAGTCCTGGAATGGGACATCCCTAACTTCTAAGCTTCTATATTAATGGTTAAGTCATCAGTTCAGCCATGTAGCTCCTCTGCTGCGTTCTCTCGTCACTGGCTTCCTGTAGGTGCTGCCTGCATCAAATTCAAAACCCTGACGCTGGCCTGCAAAGCCAAGGATGGACCAGCTCCTCTGTACTTGATGGCAATGGTCAAAAGACGGTCTGTACCAAGAGGCCTTCCAGCTTCAAGTGCGAAGACTCACCATCCCGTAAGATCCATGGAAAAGACAAGTATCCAGGCTTTTTTTCTGTCCCGGCAACGAAGTGGTGGGACAAACTTCCCCTGGGTGTCCAAATGGCAGAGACACTTGCTGTCTTTGAATGCAGACTAAAGCCGATCTTTTCCAAGAGTACCTGGGCAAAGTGTAGTGTGTGTATTGTGGTACTGATACTGACTTTTGTTAGCATTAGCTAAATGCCTTAAATGTAAATGTAATCAGTAAATTGGACAAATGAGTGGACTTTCACTTCCACAAACTTGAAGGTAGTTATGAAAAGCAGAATGTATTTCTATTCCCTAGTTGTTTTGCATATGTGAGCCTAAGCACAGCCACATGCTGCAGAGCATTTTCGCTAATTTGTCTGCTGGGTTATTTTGGAGACTGGCCCACATTTCAGGGCACACGATGCACAGAGCTAGCTGTAACTGTCCCTTCATAAGCCATGAGGATATTATTGACAACACTGTGAATGAGGTTAATAGTGGCAGAGGCAGAATGCTGAACACTGGCTTAGTGAAAAATCCCCCCATTAGCCAACGCCACGGCCGAGTCAAAAAAAAAAGAGAGAGAGAAAAAAAAAACATGCCATTTGGTGATGACCCCCTCAGCCGAGCCCTCCAGCCTTCACACGTTCAAAGTGACTGGAGAGAGAGAGAGAGAAAGAGAAATAAGGGGACATGTCTTCTGTCTTTCATTTCGAGGAGTGAAGAAAAAAAATAGATTCTGTTTTGTTTATCCCCCTCTCGGATAATCGCTAAATTATGAATCATTTCCAGTAAAGACGAGGAGAGAAGATGAGGGAAAAAAGGCACGGAGGCGGGAGACAGCCGAGGAAAGAGGGACGGGAGAAAAAAAGAGCAAAAAAATACTTACTTTCAAAAAAAAAAAAAAAGACAAGACTTAGCTGGGGGTGGTAGGACACGCGGCTCAGAAGTCCCATTAATTACAAAATGCATTAATATTTTATTAGTCCCTTATCAGTAATTAATCACACACTTTGATGTAAAGTTCAGCTTACAAAAGCGTAAGGAAATGGTCTCTCAGCTTTACAAAAGCGCGAGGAGATGGCTCGCCATTTCACAAGACGCGATTAATCCCTGCATGCCTTAAAAGTGGTCTTTAAAAAAGAAAGAGAGTGAGAGAGAGAGAGTGAGAGATGAAGAAAAAGAAAAGAGTAAAACAGACATGACATACTGATACTGAAAAAACAAGAAACGTGGCTTGTTATATATTTATATACATACTGTATAAAGTTACAACCAGTGCTGAAGGAAGAGAAGGAGGGCGGGGCTTATATGCAGAACTTGCTGATTAATGCAGTTGACAAAGGACAGCCAATCACAGCCAACATTATTCTAAAAATTAGCATGCTTAATTGCAGGTCTGAAAATCCAGCACTGTATCGGTCGGGGCAAAGCTGGCAGAATGACATGAGTACCAGCCAGTATTGTCCAGTTCTGTTTGTAGGGTGACTTCAGGTATTATGTGGCAGCAGGTCATGATATTTTAGGTCATCTGGGACAGTGGATAGTGTTTGGTATTATGAAATCAGTTATAAGATGGGACAAGGTCAAGGTCATGACCCTAAATAAAGTGTAAACAGGGCTTAAATAGGGCTTTGATTAGGTTACAATTATCATTAGGAAAGACCAAGTGATGCTCAATTCGAACCTCAAACCTTGCCCCAGTTACTTAGAGGGCTCCTCTAAGTAACTACCTGGTATTTTAAATTATAAGAAAATATGAAGATAGCAAAGCACTTCCAGGTAGTCATTTCCTCTGTTTTTTTTAAATGTAATTGTAAAGTGATGTAAATGGCAGTTAACAGGAATAGTCCAAATTGGAAGTTAAAATTTGAGGTCTGGAAGGCCAAAAATATTTTCTGCGATGGAGAATTGCTAGAAAGGCAAATCTCAGGGATGATTGTTAGCAGACTCCTGGAGGGTGGTGCACTGTTCTACTGTGCAGAGACTCCTGCACAGGTATGATCTTAAAGGAATAGTCGTCAGAAGAAAAGCTTCACTGCGTACTGGCCACTGAATTCAACGCCAGACGTTTTCAAAGGAACATCTGAACAAGCCTGAAGCGTTTCAGGAACAGGTTCAGTGGACTGATGAAGATGGAACAGAACCTTTTGGCTACAAAGGGCAAAAGAATTGAAGCTTGGAAAGAAAACCTCTCCAGCTGTTAAGCACAGGGGTGGATTGGGCATGCTTTGTGCTTTGTGTTGCAGCCAGTGGCCCTGGAAACATCAGAAAAATCAGAATCACTTAAATACCACCAAATTCTGGGAATGTACAAAAAATGCATCCCTCGAAATTCACAATGGCCTCACAGACCCCTAAACCTAAACATCATCGAAAGTCTGTGAATGCGGATGTATAATATTAGAATTTTTGAGTTGTTGGGGAATGTACTGTAAGTAACTGTACATAAGCAGTGAAGTCATTTTCAAGGCCATCAGTACAGCAACACAAAGCTCATTTGAGAAAACCTTCATGCTGCATTTTTTGGTATGCAGAGGACAGCATTTTAGTGGGTAGTCAGGGTTGAGTTAAGGACAGTAGTGTTTGAGGCAGTGAGTTTTTTTTTTTTTACTCTTTAGAGGCATGTGGACACAAAAGCACCAACAAAGGCTCATTACATAAACCCCACCTCCACACACACAAACACAGACACACAGAGGTTAGGTTGAACTGAGGACACATGGGTGACTAAAAGGTCATGTTTCAGACACACACACGCGTTTGCACACACACACAGGTTGCAGTGAGGTTGCTCAAACCCTGGAAGGTCAGTCCATCCTGTAATAGATAGCCGTGATCTCTCAGTCCTCTCCACAGCCCTGTGGCTCCTCCTTCCTTTGTTTTGGTGATGGATTGACCCACCTGCGAGCCCCCGGGCGGAGCTCCACCAGGGGGCCTATGTCCACAAAACAGCTGTACTGTTTGACGGCAACAGATGTAGCGCAGCCTTTCTGCTTGCTGTCCTGCTCCCAAAAGCAGGCCGAAAAGCCACCCCGCTGATCCATCAGAGACAATGACAGGTAAATTTGTTTTCTCTGTCTGCGCTTGCCTGGCCACTGCCTCTGAGGCTCAGGCCACAAGGGACGGCCTTGCTATGGATGCCCGAATGATGGCTCGTTTGGTGCTTTCACTGGTGCCATGCCTCGAAGGTGAAGTCACTTTCATTTTGGACACTGGTCAACTAGGCCAGACAGTCGTCATGCTAAAAACTACTGGGCTGGAGACTAGAGTCTAGAGTGCATCATATACTACCCAGACACTGGGTGAGATTAACAGTACAGAGTAAAAATGCACATTGCTGAGTTGTAGGTCACAGGGGTTATTTTGCAATTGCTTTGCAGTAGATAAGGTAATAATTAGAAATAATAGAAATAATAAGATAGTTATTTCTGAATAGCAGAGCAAAATGAAGAGTTAGGCTTTTTATGCATGTTAGCTCATTTGGGGAATATTTAAGGTATTGTCCATATGTCAAAAAGGTAAAAAACCCTCTACTAATAGGTTGCTATTGTCACAGTGAGGATGCCATGGAGAAGGGAGTTGCTTCTTCTTTTGACATAAAGAGAAGGAACAATAAATATAACTTGTATTATCAAATAAATATAGCATTTATTATATCATACATAGCAGCAACAGAATAAATAATAATAGTTATAATAATTGTAATAACATCTGTTGTTATTATTATTATTATTATTATTATTATGTGTTTTTAAGCAATAAACATATTTGTCATTTTTTGTTATTATTATTGTTTAAATGATTAGTATTAATATATTTTATTTTATTATATATAATAATTATTATTATGTGTTGTTTGTTTTCTAACTGAAAATAAGTTCACACTTCTGCATATTCAAAAGCAGTTTTAAAATTGTTTATTTATGGAATTTAACATATTGAAATGTTATGTGTAATTTAATGTAATTTGTACATAACATTTGTTTTAGGTTATTATTATTCATATTATTATTATTCATATTATTTATATTATTATTATTATTATTATTATTATTATATTTATTTTTTATTTCCAAGTTAAGTTCAGAAAATAAATGTGAATTGTGTCTAAAATATAATTTTTTTTTCATGCTTCAGAACTTTTGCATAAGTTGCAACACCCATAACGCCTCAATGAGTCACTGGACAGCTAAATGCACTTAGAGAACGGCACTTGGCACTGGCTAGCATTGCACTGAGTGATGGGGGAGAGGGAGGGCCATCCTACCCACTCAGAGAGAGCGAGGTTAGTTATGCTTTCTGGGACTTCTGGCCATGGATGGCTGTGGCATCATCAAAAAAACAACAACAAAAAACAGCTGCACCATTCAGGAGCCCATTTTTGTAGTATGTATGTATGATGTTAAGTATGTCAGTATGATTTTATCAAATACAGTATAAACGATAAGACTCTAAAAAAACACACACCATTCACATTTACCTGTGCATAACAACTACATAGAAGAATATCGCTTCTGAGCACATCAATCATCTCATCCTCTGTCATTTATAACATTATTCCTGAGACCAAATCAAGAATAGGCTCAGTCTAGACTCTTCATGTTTATTCCCAGGGTTTACTCAAATTAGGAGTTGCCAGGGCATTAAATGTTAAAATAGTGTGGTTAGTTTAGATCTTTGACCCAACAGCTGGATTATTCCAAACAAACAGCTGTTTAACCCCTTTAACACAGCAAGGCTGACGCTGCATTGGAGTCTCCTGGTAGAACGTTCGCCTTTCGGCCCGCCAGCGGTCCACAGGCTTTTTAAGGGTTTAAAGTGATTCCATTGGATTATGTCCTGCCATTCTTCATTGATTATTTTGTTTTTGGTACACACACATGCACACCCCACCTTCACACACACACACACACATTATTATTTGATGATAAGCATTTATTGCAACTCATAAACCATATCTCAGTTGATCGCAAACCTTCACAAACAGTCCCAGTGACTGCCAAGCGTAAGGAGAAAGGGGGGAAAGGTTTAAATAATAAAAAAATTCTGGAAATCAATCAAAAAGAAGAGCTCACACAGTGGTGGGAAGGTTTTTAGAATGGATTCTCTTGTTTCGGTGCTTAGGAAGAAGCAGGCGTAGCTTCATGAAATGCTTCAAAAATCTTATTTAATTGGATCACATTTTAATTTGACTATTTGTTAGAACCTTTTCTTAATACTGAGATGACCATGTAGTCCAATAACAAATAAAAGAAAAAGTCTCCCTGCTAACAGGATGACATTCAGTTCAGCTTCAACTTAATACTGTGAACTAGTGAACGTTGGTCGTGTATTATAAAATCGCTACAGCTGTAGAATATTAATAAAGAACTGCACATTTTTGATAGTGTTCATTTCTACAGTGCTTTCAGTTCTTGTAGTAGGAACTTCCCCCTACTCGTCTTTGCTGAAGGCCTCTAGTTCTGAGTAAAGATTCTTGGGTGGTCTCGTGACACAGCTTGTTTAAAGTCTGTCCACAAATTGTCTATGATGTTTAGGTCAGGGGACATCGAGGGCCATTCCCAAAGCTTCGGTGGTCGGCTCTTTAGGTAGTAAATAGTAGACTGTGAGGTATGCTTTGGATCATTGTCCTGTTGTAGAAGACATCCTCTTGTCAGTTTCAGCCTTTTAACCAATGGTTCAACATTTGCGTTCAGTGTTTTCTGGCATTGTGTGGAATCCATTTCGTCCTCCAGCTGTGTTGTATTGCCAGTGACACTTGTTGCAAAACAACCCCACAACTTCACAGTTGGCAAGGTGTTCTTTTCCTGAAAACTGTATTGAACTGTATGTTCTGATGGTTGTGTCATGTAACCTTTTGAGTGCACTTCTGTAGAGTGTTACCATTGTTACTAGCATCCCTAGCTAAGAAATAGCTTACAGGTTAAATCTCAGCTACGTTTAGTAAAATATTTGAAAACTTGTAAAAATACTGAAAAGCTGAAATAGACACACAGTTTGTAGAGGAGTGGGCTAAACTGCTCAAGCTACTGGTGTGATTTTGACACTGTTATTAAGGCAAAGAGACAAAAAAAGTATTTGAATAGAAATGATGCATGTGACTAATTTTATGTTTATTATATTTATGTTCAACCTTTCTAACAACAAGGATTTTATGAAACTGTAGGGAGGTTCTCATTCGCATCATCACAGAATCACAAAAAAACTCCTACGTTACATAGCAGCTTAACATGTCTTTAAAATGGGATGCCACAGAATTAAAAAATACATTTTTTTTACTCTGAAACACCTGAACCGGCTATTCTGACAACATCAGTGGTTTTGAAAAGTGTCAGGTCAGAGGAGTACAACTCATTAGCTAGGCTTTAGATTTTGATTATAGATGAAAAGTGTCAACATAAGAGATATATAAGAGTTTAATCAACTTTTTATTAGCTTTTTATTCATTTCTAAAAACACAATAGTTAGTTAAACCAATTTGGGTTTGAGCAAGTCAACAACAACAATAATAATAAACTCCTTTTCTTGACATTTCTTTAAAAGGTCTTAAAATCAAATGGTCTTAAAGGGAAATCATCAAAATAAATGTTTTAATGGAAAGTTTATCTCCTCTATTCTCTATATATTATAACATTTAGACTTTAAGATCCAGCTTGGCAAGTTCAATGTATTCACCTGGTTCCTACATCAACATCTTAGACAACACATTTTCACATATAAATATCTTCCATAGTGCCAAGTCCAAAAAAATCTGATGTGAAAACCTCAAAACAATCATTTGATACAGTAGAGTTTGCCAGCCTAGAAAGGCATTTGCCATTTATACATAAAACCTTCCACCCCCTGTAAGATTTGTGAACGTGACATGCTTGAACGGTTGTTACAGAATTGAGTGATTGTGAGGTTTTGTATTTGTTTTGTCTTTACTAAGAGCACCCACTCTTGAGAATGACTCAGGGTTGAGAATGTAATACTGGAACAGCACCGTTAGGGATTATTTGAAATATCTGTGTCGACACGAGTGAAACTGGTACTACACATAATATGACATTGTGCGGACTGCATATATGCATTTTTAACACATGGCTCCTGAACAACAAAGCAATTTACAGTGTTTTGTCACATAAAATGCAGCTTTTAGGAGCAATAACTGGAGAAGAGATGAAAAGTGCATATGGGCTCCCCAGCTTTGGCTTGCATTCACTCACATACGGCCTTCGCTGCTGAAGCTTTTAGGTGTGTGCCAGAAGTTTGTGTGTGGGGGGCCACACACACACACACACACACACACACACATACACACACTCTCTGGTCACATAGGAGCTTAGCATGGGCCACACCTGAATTGCTCACACACACTCACACACACATACATAAAGCCGACTGTCCGAGACTGACCCACCACCGCGCTGACTCCCACACACTTGGCTGACAAGCACGAAGAACAACAAGAATGAAAGGGTGTGTGAGAAGCAAAGGTTCTGAGAATGAGATGAGTGTTTTTTCTGCTTTAAAGCGATCATACAAACAGTTCTCTTTAGTATGTGACAGAAGATTTCGATCCTTTTTTGTCAGAGTGTAAGACGGAGGTGACGCAGGGTCGAATCGAAGGCCAGCCAGCTCGCTATTTGGTTCTCAATTGCTATGTTCTTGCAGCGTGACGGGGTTGTATGAATCGAAAGCAGCTCGAAAATCAGAATTAAGCCTACCAACCCACAGACACATTACCCAGGCAAATATGTTCACGTACCATAATTTGAGTGGGTGGCATTACAGCAAAATCTCCAGCAGGCACCCACATACACACAACTCCTCATAGCAACCATTCACAAAGACTATCTGCGCCCAGCCTGCCACCGTTCGCATGCTGACATCAAGGCTGTGTATTAACACCAGCGAGGAGAAATGTCTGTTTTCTGGCCCTTTTCTGAATCATCTATATGACGAGCAGTCGTCATCTGCATCGCCCGTTTGCAAACATGCACATAAGCAGGCCTGCGCACAGGGCTTTGAATTAGGCCCACTTTTCTCTTTCCAGACTAGATCCCTTTGCGTTGTCTTTTTTTTTAGTCTCTTTGTCCTGCTCAGTTGGAAACAATCATCTCTGCATCACAACTTCAATTAACCTCCACCCGCAAAGAGCGCTGCAGCAGCAGAATTAGCCCAGCCAATTTTGAGGGACGCTGAAGCTTGATTTGATTAACGGCAATTTGCAAAATGTGTCATTTTAGGTTAACCCAGACACGACTACTCTGAAACACCTGAACCGGCTATTCTGACAACATCAGTGGTCTTGAAAAGTGTCAGGTCAGAGGAGTACAACTCATTAGCTAGGCTTTAGATTCATTAGAGTTTTGATTATAGATGAAAAGTGTTGACATAAGAGATATAAGAGTTTAATCAACTTTTTATTAGCTTTTTATTAATTTCTAAAAACATAAAAGTTAGTTAAACCAATTTGGGTTTGAGCAAGTCAACAATAATAATAATAAACTCCTTTTTTTTTTTTACATTTCTCTAAAAGGTCTTAAAATGAAATGTTTATTAAAATCAAATGAGTAAATAGTAAAGTAAATGTTACTTTAAAATCATTACAATTGGTCATACAACTGCTTACTCGTTTTTTTGTATTATTATTTTTTTTTTTATTTTAGCTTTAACATATATGCTTGCGAATGATACATTTTTATTTATTTTTTTAATCCATAGGTACCAAACAATTGGTTGGTATCAAAAAAGATCACAATTGCCAATTCCATTATTTCCCCTGAAAGTCAAGAGCTCTTTAACAGAAAAAAAACAAAAACCTAATACAATGTCAAACCTAAACTTGTCATTTAAGTATCCAGATATTTATTATGGAGAGTTATTTTTACTTAAATGCAAAAACATCTAAAGTAACTGTTAAATGTATTTTAAGTGAACATGAATTAAAAGTGTATTTTTGTGAATTTCACCATTGTGGTGTACAATGTTTAAAACTGTATTGTTTAAAAAGAAAGTTGTTCCAACAAATTCATCTTTCAAATGTTTGCAGTGAAGTATTTGCTGCATTTTACAGAAAATAATGTAAAATGATTGTAATATGTTAGTCACTTCATTTTATGTCCAGAATGATGAACAGAGCTGAAGATGATTCTAAAATGAGTGTGAAAGTTGCACAATAAGAATTACAAAGAAAGATGTAATAATTAATATCAATATACAGAACAAATATACAAAATAAATATTGAGAAGATTTCAAAATTGGTGATCAAGTCGATCAATTACGTTATATCGTTTGCTTCAGAATTTCTCCTCTAAAATTGTTCTAGAAAAATAATTACATGAATATCTGTGTCCAAATATATAATTTTTTCTTTTCATCTCACAATTTGTCTTTGTTGTTTTTTCCATCAATAATACCCAAATTACTTCAGCCCACTTCAGGAACAGGTATCTGTTACACTTTACTCAGATGGTCCGTGATAGATGTCTTGTAGATGCTCACCTAAACATTCATGTCTCTTAAAAGCAACTGAACTCTAAGCTGAATGATGAATACCCATTAAATGCAACCCTACAACTAACCCTAACCTTAACCATTTAGGGTTAGATTTAGGGTTGATTAAAGGGTAAGGTTAAAGCAAAGGTTAGGGTTAGTATTAGGATTTATGGTTAGATTAAAGTTAGGATTTAGGGTTAGATTTAAGGTTTAGATTAAGGTTATAGTAAGGATTTAGGGTTAATTCAAGGATAAGGTTACAGTTAGTGTTAGGGTTCGGTGTAGTGTTACATTCAATAGACAACCATTCAGTTTCGAGTTCAGTTGCGTTTAATAGACACAAAGTTGAATGTCAGGTGAGCGTCTATGACGCGTCTACAGTGGACCATCCACGTAAAGTGATAGCCTTATATCATTTATATGGTACAGTCATTTCATATAATTTTATATCATGCTGCATAAGCCTCAGCTTTAGACCACACCCACTTGTTCTGGTTCAAGTCTGACTAGAGGGGAAGCAATAAACCTTCTTAACGTTTAATGGAAGTCAATATGAAATGTGTTTTGGGGCATTTCTTCTATTGGTCCATTCATCATGAAATTCTCACTCAATGTGTTTTGCATTATAGTGACAATAGACTGAGATTGCAGTATCCTCCTAACTTACCTGGTTAATAGGTAGAACTTCTTAAGGGACAGTAAATATGTGTTTCTGTGTAATGTAATCTGTGCAGGATTTGACTTGTCATCTGTCTCAGGATAATTGCAACTTTACTTTAACCTTAAAATTCCCACAGACAGTCAGGATTGAAAGGCCATTGCCTGGATGTTCACGCCAGATCCATGACAACAACTCACCGCTTAGTCGTATCTCTAGTATCATTGAAGTCAATCAGCTTGTGCGATGTAACACCCTTTGATATTTCATTCATTTTTTGGGAAGCTCCAAGTTCGGCCAATTACACAATTGGCTTTGGCTTACAATTATTGCTGTTAGGCCGCAAGGCCTGGAGACATTGAAGGCGGGATGAAAATCAAACATCTCCACAGGCAAATCCAACCTAACCTAAGTACAGCTTGGAGTAGCAGAGTAGCTTGGAGTAGTGAAAGGTCTAATCGAGATCCCTTCGCTGCAGCTAATGCACATTTCCCAGTACAACCGCAAAAGAATGAATCCGAGAGCTAAACATCTTCCTTTATTGCTTTGCGAAGTGTCGGCAGTGTGTCAGCGAGACTGTTTGTCGTGAGAGCTGATATGAAGCCTCGTCATTTATTTTGATGATAAAGAAGATGTGTCACTCTCTCTCACTCTCTCTCTCTCTCTCTCTCTCTCTCTCTCTCTCTCTCTCTCTCTCTCTATCTCTCTCTCTCACTTTCTCTCCATCAGGTCAGGTTTTGAAGCCTTCCGACACGCCAGCAAGCGCCTGTCGAGAAATGGCTTCTCTCCCCTAATTAGGGGGGCGAAAAACTCGCAGAGATTCCTTGCTCTCGCTCCGTCTGAAGAGGGTAAGCGAACACTCGCGGCTAATTCACGCGCTGCCTGCAAACATAAGTTCCATCCTTCCAACCAGATCTTGCTCCCTCTTCAAAATATTTGCCATGAACGACTTGTGAAGTGAGGGCTTTGAAATGTCTAAACTGCGCCCATTCATTGCAGTCTATCAGGCGCGAGCACATCAAAGTGCAGCGAGTCCCTCAGATCTGCTTGGCTCAGTGGAATAGCACTGTATATGGATGTCTGCGCGTGTTATTGGTATTCATGACACGTACTTCTAAACTAACCTGATATGCACGGCTGTTATTTGTAAATACACTTCAAACATCTCAATGGTAGTTCAGTAGATGGAGGGAGTGCGGCAGGTTTTATACAAAGTATCTCCATTATTGGATGCCTTCAGAAAGAGTCCCAAACAGTTTATATCAGTATTCACGCCCTAACACGTTATTTGGATCCCAACTTCTTCTTCTTCTCCTTCTTCTTCCTCTTCCTCTTGATCTTCTTCTTCTCTACAACTTCTCCCACCAGCCCACGGTGCCCAGACACAGAGTTTGTAGACAAGACTTTCTTCGTTTTCCCTGCTCTCTGGCTCTCTTTCTCTCTCGTTCTCCTTCCATCTTTCTCATTGTGCTTGAGTCCTCTTTCTTCACTCAGGCTCCACAGGACAATGCGATAATCTCGCAGCACAACAAGGCTGATCTGCGGAACAATGCAGAAAGTAATAATGTCTCTCCAGCAGAGACATGGCCGGCTCAGGCCGAGCCGAGGCCCGCCACCATTTTTTTCCCTCTCCTCCACGGGCGCTTTCCGCACAAATCCGCCCTTTGATCTGCCATTTGGAAAGAAGAGAGGGGATCCAGCTCGGGAGAGGAAGTTGGCAGAGCGGGGCACGTGTGTTAGTTCTGGAAATGATAGGGTTTGCCGGCATGCACCCAGGTTTGTGAGTGAACCTGTGCGCTTGAGTGAGCATATTATATGTAGGGTTGTGCATCGACAAGAACCTGGTGATATGATAAGTATGGTATCTACATACGATACAGGGGTTACGATTCAATATATTGGGATATATTGGGATACTGTAGGCAAGGCGATATGGTGCAATTTTTTAAAGCAATTTAAAAAAAAAAAACAACATCATCTGCATCAAATCTCAGTAAAAGGAATATTTACCTGTAGTCCAATCAGATCTGCAAGATCTGAAGACAGAGTAAAAGACAGCTAACCAGTGGTCCTGATTTACACATAGCACAAATTGAGAGACCAACCAATTAAAAATCAATGCTGTGTTTTTGAAAATTGATACATTATTGCAAAACATAATATTGTGAAATGCAAGTGCATCACTATTTTATAGCACCTCAATGAATCATTTATAATCCACAATTTCAGGACCAGCAAAATGGTCCAATCTACAAATTATTCATATGGAAATCACAGAGGGGGACTTGAGTTAGAGAGGCATTTGTGATTCAGAACTAATCATCAAACACCAGAACTTGACCTCACTAAAGCTCTTGTTGCTGAATGCAGTCAGTTCACAGCAATGTTGTACTTGATTTTAGAAGCAATGTGTCTACAGACTTTCAGCCAAATTGATGTATATACAATTTTTTTTATCATTGTAAAAAATTTTACCTTTTAAGAAATTTCACAACAAATAAATTGTCAGTTCAACCTACTAAAATGAGTATACTAGATGTTTTAGCTCAAATAAATACTAAGAAACAATGCAAAAAAAATTCATGACCATGATCCTCTGTTCAAAATCAATCATGTGTAAGTAAATAAGTATATATATATATATATATATATATATATATGATGAATGTTTTTGAACAGATATATATATATATATATATATATATATATATATATATATATATATATATATATATATATATATCTTGCATAGATTGAAGAGTGTGGTGCAAACTAACATGGGGTAAAATATAATATGAGATTTCTATGCAGCTAAAAGTTTTAAGTACAATGTGCAACAAAGAAAATGTTGTATCTTAAAAGTATTTTTTTTCATTACTGTGTTTCCATTATTGCTTTAGAAGTTTAGAAGTCTACTATTTGAATCAGCATTTTAGTTCTTGTATCATTGAGAGTGAGATTTATCCAGGTTATAGTGCAGCTTCTACACATAGTGGAAGAAGTTTTAAAAGAGAATTACAATTAAGTACCAGTAGTCAATATCCAACATTATAAACTCAAAGAGATTTTTTGGGGAAAAGCTTAATCAAAAACATACTATAAAAGCCATTTAATTACATATCGTAGCTGTCGGACAAAAACCTTGTATCTCTATTTTTTTGTTGGTCACTTTTTAAAATAATTTTAATGTGGCAGTCATTCTTTATATTGTGTCAGAATTCTCAAGCTTTCATTAACTTCCATTGAAGGTTAGGAAGATTATTGCCGTCTGCTGTAAATTTGCCGTTTTAGAGATACAAGGTTTTTGTTGACAGTTTTTTTTTCACTAATCACATGTATATGGATCCAGATGTTTTATGTATTTCAGTTGGAAATCTCACCTGATTCAAACAGGCCCCAACCCTTACTCTTACCCTCCCCTTAACTTTGGCCTTAACCCACTGTGGCCCTTATACTGGCCCCTCACTTGAACCTAACTCTAATCTTAACCCAAACCATAGCCCTGGTCCTAATCATAATATATTCATAATACCTAATCTATGGCCCAATACCCTCACCTCAATCTGGTCTCAATCCTAACCCTGGCCCTGAGCATAACCTCAACTTAAAACCAAGTCCAAACCTCAACCTAAAATCTAACCGAAAATATCTAACCTTCACTCTGGCCCTAATTCTAACACTAACCTTAACCTCAACCCAAAATCTAATCCCAATTCTAGTGCTAACCCTAACCCAAATTTAACCTCAATCCAAAACCTAATCCTAACCCTGACCCTAACCATAACCTCAACCTCTACCAAAAGTAATCCAGCTAAATCTAGCTGCAGACTAGTGTCAGCGTGTCAGTGTGTGTATCACAGGTTGTTGAAGATGTGAAAAACAACTACATTCATTATAAAATATAAAAATGCTGATTATGCTGATGCACATCTCTCATTCAGACACTTAATACTACATCACTGATGTGCAGCCGATAGGTTACTGAGGGTCTGTTAAACATTTATTACACCTAAAAGGACCACTCAAAAACATAGTTCTCAAATACTTGAATTACTAAGACCAAAATATTATTGCTATTGTTATTTTTTGACTTTTTGACACAACTTGAATCTAGCAGTTGTTCCTCATATTGCATCCAGATGCCATGATAACTGTCTGAGAGAAATTGGAGCTCTCTCAGTAATAGTAGTCCTATTGCACATCAAGATAATAAGATCAATACATTTATCTAAATTAGGGTTAAAAAGTAGGTGCTTGAGAGGCACCGTACTTATCTAGTACCTGAAACTGCAATGGCCATGAATGGCCATTAAATCCCTTATTTTGCTCTAGGTTTAAGTGGTATTACGTAATTACCATGTGATTACATGATAATTACATGTTAGTTACATGAGAAATATGTTAATATCAGATTTACACACTATATTAAGTTACAATCTGTACCTAATGTATCAGTAGCTTCAATAGCAAAAGTGTTCTTTAAGGAAAACGTCATTGATATAGACTAGAAAAATGAGAATTTGACCAAACAAAACTTTCTTCCATTCAGCTGTTACATATGTCAGTTATAGTACTTTTTGATTACATAATAATTATATGATCATTCAGGTCAGGGAATCTGTTCATGCTGACTTTAAATCACAAGTTAGGAAGGTGTTGTTCTTCTGTAAAAGTTGCCATGTTGGAGAAGTGTGGAGATGTAAGGTTTTTCTTGTGACAGCGGTGATATGGTACATATTGTACATATCATACGATCTCACATCTCAGATAACTACAGAAACAGCCCAAGTGCAAGTATGCTGTGTGTGTGTGTGTGTGTGTGTGTGTGTGTGTATGTGTGTTTGGGTGGTTGGCTTGGGGGTTGTCATGTGGCGCATCATCCCAGAGCAGACATTTTCTCTACTCATCAAGCATGTTCCTTTGTGCTCTCTCTCTCTCTCTCTCTCTCTCTCTCTCTCTCTCTCTTTCTCTCTCTCTCTTTCTCCGCTGTTCCTTTCAGGCAGTTAAGACAATTAATGAATAAATGAATGACAATCAGTAGATGAAATGAAAATGTGACGACAGGTTAAAAGGTGGAGGGAGGGGGGTGAGATGGAAAGGGACTTATTGGCAGAGAGAGAAACCGAGAAGAGTGTGTGTGGGAGAGAGAAAGAGAGAGAGAGAGAGAAATAAAGCCGCTTCATTGCTTTCTTCCAGGTGCCTCTGTCCGCATGATTTCATCGGCGCGCCATAATCAGCCCCCTTAATGAAATACGTAATTAACATATTATAATTGTGGTAAGGATGGTTTTGACAGAAATCATTTTCCATATCTAATACTATGCTAATTTAATCTGTTCCTCACTCCCCGACATGACCCTTGGTGATTAAGTTTCATGGCAGATTTCTTCCTCTCTACACCACTACGTGTGTGTGTGTGTGTATGCATGTGTGTATGACAGAAAGCATGTGAGTGTGCATGTGGGCATGCCTGAAAGTGAATGTGTGTGTGTGTGTGTGTGTGTGTGTGTGTGATTTTCTGACGGACAGGCGCGGGTGACGCGTCCTCTCAGACGTGGCTGTCATCAGTGTGTGCGCTGTTGGGTACGCAGACTGGAGCAGATGGCCCAGAATGGCAGGAGACTGGAGGAGAGGCAGCGGGCGATATGTGTGGTCTGCACGAGGGAGGGGAAAACGAGTGAGTGAGAGAGAGAGAGAGAGAGAGAGAGAGAGAGGTGATGAGAGAGCAGAGAAGAGAGAGGGTGGGAGGGGAAAAGGCAGGCAGATAGATAGAAAGAGCAAGGTGGCTAACCAGTGCTTGAGAAGCCCTCTGCACCTCATGGTTCTTCTGTGTTCGGTGTAAAAATGTCCATCTAGATGATTGAGCAGCTCTGAGAAACACACTTTTTGAGGGGCACAATACTTATCTAGTACTTGAAACTGCAATGGACCTCAAGTAGCAGCAGAACCTGGACCCCTCTCAGTAATAGTAGTCCTATTCCACCTCATACTAATGAGATAATCTGCTAAATAATTGAGTTTTGTTACATAATTACTATGTAATTACATGATAATTACATGTTATTTACATGGAAAATACATTTACAGCAGATTTGCACACTATATTAAGTTGCAGTCTACACTTACTGTGTCAAAATCTCTTTATGGAAAAATAAAGTTAAAATAACTTTTAAAAAAGTTTAAAAAATTAGGGTAAAAATTAGGTGCTTAAGGGGCACAGTACTAATCTAGCACCGGAAACTGCAATGGCCATCAATTCCACCTCATGCTAATCAGATATTCTGTTAAACCCCTTATTTTGCTCTAGGTTTGAGTTGTATTACATAATTACTGTGTAATTACATGATAATTACATGTTACTTACATGATAAATACATTTCTATTAGATTCACACACTGTATTAAGTTGAAGTCTGCACTTACTGTATAAATAGCTTTAATAGATCAATAGATCATCACAACATCAGGCAGGTCTTATCAGGTGTTCCTGGTATGCAGTGGTCAGTACCTACCAAAAGTGCTCCAAGGAAGGACAACCGGTGAACCAGTGACAGGGTCATGGGTGCCCAAGGTTTATTATTGTGATCCATGGAGGCCCCACCTCACAACTTACAGGATTTTAAGGATCTGCTGCTGATGTCTAGGTGCCAGATATTCCAGAACATACCTCAATGGGTCAGAGCTGCTTTGGTGGCACAAGGGGGGCAGATATTAGGCAGGTGGTGTTGATGACATGATTGTTTATGACAATAAAAAACTTAATACAATTATTACATTTGATTGATTGATTGATTACATTTGATTTGCTTCTGTATTGACATTTTAAATCTGTGCTTCTAATATTTTTTCCATGTGTTTGAGCAGCCATTTCCAACAGAAATACTTGCTAAAAAGGTTTTGAAGTCAATGAAAACTTCCAACAACAACTTTTCAACCTCATGCTAAACAGTTATTGTTTTTAAATGTGTTGTGGAGTGTTATATTGGCATTCACATTCAGGCTATAACCTTTTTTTCCCTAACTCACAACCGGTGTTTGATTCTGAGGCAAAATAACAGGGTGGTAAATAGACTTGTAAAACTACCTCTGAGCATTTTGTGCCCCAAACCAAGTAACATACTATTAAAACAACTTTAAATACTAAATAAACTCATTCTATTCAACCTTTAAGCTACACTATTGGACCTTGAGGACCCTGTTTACCAAATCCCTTACATGTTGCCTTGCTCTAACTAGTAAAACTAATTCAGCTCATGCTGTAGTTGCCTAGTTTTAATATTCAGCCTCTACCACTAGCATTCCTTATTCTATTGCATATTTTATTACATTCTATTTGTGTGTGCTTGATGACACACAATGAACACAACTGCAGGCGGGAAATCCTTGAGAGTTCCTCACACCTCAAGTTGAAGGCTTCTATTCTCAAGGAAGTCATGCCTAAAATTTTAGGAATAAAGGTTTGTACATAATGTGCGAGCACACACCCAAATGAAAGCAAAGCTAAAGTAAAGGGTGTGCACTAAACACCAAGAACAGGTACAGTACTGAAGGTTCTGAAGAAGAATGGTGAAAGATTAGTCTTTTCAAGTCTTTTCACCCCACCGAGCTTCAGACTGAACTGCTTAGAGTGTTACATGATTGGTTATATACTATGCATATTGCTTTTTTAAAAAACTCACTTTTTTTTTTCAGATTTGAAGCACAGACCCTCCTAGATTTGTTCAACAGAGTAACGTTGCATAAATTTAGTTTAAATACCGACTGTCATTATACTCATACAGTATGATACTCTTTGCATATTCCAGTTGTGAAAGCCATTGCCACAATTCCATGAATAACAAGTCACACTTCAATAGTGCTTTCACCCTTATAAGTCTATTGTGTTTTGCTATGTACATTCATACATAAATACTTCAGTTACATTGTGACTACTAATAATTACATACTAATTACATACTTAGTGTATTTTGTAGCTGTTCATTGAAAAACAGGTATAGCCAAAATGGTGACTTTACAGGAGAAGGCGAAAATGGTCTTAACTCTGAATGGAAGTCAATGTAAAATAAGAGTTTATTTCAAGTCCTTTAGAGCATTTCTACTGGTCCATTCATCCAGAATTACAGACACAGTGTACAGAGCAGCTGCAGAGTTCAAACCATGGAAAAATGTAAAATGGATAAAAATGCAGATACATGGTTTTAATTGGACAGCAGCGATATACGTTCTGTATTGATACGTTTAATGATTCTGGCATTTGCTTAACTGTACATGAAGCACTGAAATTATAATAAGATATCTCCTCATACAAATAATAAACAATATGGTCTGGGTTCAATTTTAGACCTCTCTGCTTGTTTCAATGGCCAATCAGTGAGAATCAATGAAGCAAAATTTAAGCCTTAAACAGGACTTAAATACCATAAAGAAGCTAGGAGAATTTGTCTTGCGTCATAGACGCGCCTCAATCAGAGGTGTCAAGACAAGTGAAGTAGGGTTTAACTTCTCTGGCCTGGAAACAGGCCACTGCCGTCTGAAAAAACGAGCAGCTATCACTCGGTGCCTGGCAATGCAGATGCCTGAGGAAGCCCCCCTGCGTGAAGTGCCTCCTCTGCCATGCATCGGAAAGGTCAAGTAACGAGGGATGTGAAACGGAGTAGAATTAATGTGCAACAGCTGAGTGCGGAAGGGAGCACGGCGGATGAGTGACAGCACGTATGCCACCGCATAATGAGCACATCTCCCCTTGAAAAACTCTGGCACGATGTGCCCCTCCATGCCCTCAGGTGGGCTCACCTCCCGTCCTGGCGCAGGGGCGCATCCTGAGCCCGCTAAAGGGGTGCAGGCAAGAGACACTACAGGAAGCTGACGTCTCTGTCGAAACGCCTGCGTGTCTCTTTAAGTAGTTAATTTGGAGGCAGAGTTGACAGTGTGGTAGGCTGCGTGCCCTTATTCTGACAAGCAAGTAAATAAAACATTCCTCTTTGTGATTCGCTGACAATACAAACATGCACGAGATGTTCCACTGCGTTCAGAACATTGGTTGGTATCAGATCACATGGCTGGTGTGTTGTAGACATGCTTGCTTGTAGATCGATGTTTCGGGCCGCCGGACCATGAATCACATGAGAGGGAATAGCGTTCTGCTGGTTGCTCTTCTTCTTCATAGAAAGCAGTAAAAGTCCTTAAAGATTAGTGGTCACCATAGCTTGTTCTGGAGGTCTATGCTGAAAAAAAGGCTCAGCACATGTAATTGTTTCTTGTAAATGTAAATGTAATGATGTAAGGGTACCCTCAAAGGTACAACAGGGTCCTCAAGGTTCAATAGTGTAGCTTAAAGGTTGCATAGAATAAGTTTATTTAGTATTTAAAGTTGTTCTAATAATATCTTA
The DNA here is from genome assembly GCF_030463535.1 of Salminus brasiliensis. NCBI lineage: Eukaryota > Metazoa > Chordata > Actinopteri > Characiformes > Bryconidae > Salminus > Salminus brasiliensis. The sequence continues at coordinate 8,255,197 of NC_132880.1, forward strand.
CTTGGTTTGGCGCACAAAATGCTCAGAGGTAGTTTTGCAAGCCTATTTACCACCCTGTTATTTCCCCTCCGAATTAAAAACTCAGGAACTGTGCTTTTCCTTTTATGGTGGGCTAGTGAAGAAAAAACTGAGAAACTTTTGAAACTGTGGAGGAACCTCCTAAGGTGCTTTGAGGAACCTTCAAAAAAGGTTTTTAGAAGAAAAAGGTTCCTTGAATGTTCCTCAAAGCACCATAAGAGGCCAGGGCAGCTCAGTATGTTTTTAAGAGAGTATCTTCCTGATGATTTCACCTCCAACTAAATATAATACAAATACACCCATTTCAGCTTATGTAGGTCTTCTGAAAGCAATAACTGGATGGATCAATTGGAGCTGAATAGGGTTAGGGTCTGCAGGAAATAGGGTCTGTCCATGAAGGGGTAATATACACTGTTAAAAGTGCTTTGGCGAACCTTTCAGGCATTCTTCAGTTTAAAACTGTGCAAGAACCTCTTAAGGAACCTTTTTCTTCTAAATAAACTTTTCTTGAAGGTTCCTCAAAGCACCTTAAGAGGTTCCTTCACAGTTTCACATTGAAGAGCCTTCAAAGCTTCCTCAAGGAACTGTAGTCTCAAAGGGAAATGTGGTCCAATTGTGTAGTGGCCCATGTGACGAATCACTATATTCACTTTCTCAAGGGAAAGATGCATATCTGTACCTTTTCATAACTTAACGTTTAAAAATAGAAATGCAAAATAAAATTGCCTGGAGTCAAGACAGGGTGTATGAAGTCAGTGCAGCTTGAGAATATGACTGCAGCAGAATATGGCAGGGAGATATACCCTTGAAGGCTTTTTTTCTGAGAATATAGCTTCTCAAGTTATAGACCACTGTTATAGATCTTCGGAACTTAATCGGAAACATACCCCTGTCAAAGTCCTTCATCGAGTTTTCAAATGTATCAATGGACATTGAAGCATAATCTTCATCCATTGCCATGTGTTGGCCTATGAATGCATTCTTCTCACTGAAATGAATGAAGAGCTTAACTGTTCTTGACAGATATCAAAATACCTGGTGCTACCTATATAACAAGTCGAACTCTATGTGAATCACTGCAAGACTGAACCGTGATCATACGCAGCTGGGTAGAAAAATCACAGGTGTTAATTAACACAGACAGTGTTAAAGTTGTCTCCTAGGTATAAGGCACTGCTACATGAGTCTCTAGTGCAGATTTTAATTGAACCATGATGCTTTTAATGAGGATGTTCTCAGGTAGTTCTCACTGTGGCAGATTGAGTATTGGGTATGGCAGTTTCAGAGAAGGGTGTAGTAGTCACAGGATCCCTCTGGCCTTGAAACTTGACATACAATGCACTATTCAACAAATGTATCTAGGCACACCTTCCGAATACTTTGACCCTCCGAAGACATTCACACAGGTTGTATGATCTCCATAGAACAACATTGTCAATTTCAGGGGGGTCCCACATGAGCATACTGCTGAATGGCAAATATCAGCTGGAAGGCTATAACCCCCAGCAATGGGATGTGGAGCAGTGTAACGTCCTTCTCTGGAGTGATGAAGCTTTATCCGGTATACCTGGTATGAGCTGGAGTGATCCAGAACCGATCATCTAACATTTGTTCCAGACCTCCCAAATGCTCTTGTGGGTGAAACCAATCAAGTGCTCAAAGCAATGTTTGAACATCTACTCTAAAGTCTTCCCAGAAGAGTAGAGGCTGTAACTACAGCAAACGGGGGACAATCTCCCTACTACAACTTTTGATTTCAGAGGAAACCTGGATGAGCAAATTTTTAGACAAGGTGTTTCTTAGGGAAATGGTGGTATGGCATGTCCTAAATTGCCATGCAATACATTACACAAGTTCTGTTCAGATTACAGGCATTATTTCTTGTTAGGCTTTCTTGAGTCTGTGACATGGTAGTGGGTGTACTGCTGCAAATTCATTAGATCTAGTGGTGCTTCTGGGGATTTGACACTTATCAGTGTCATTGCTACATTAATAGTGGTCCACTACCCAATAAAATCCAGCCAGGAGTAGTTCTGTGGATAGAAACTGACCATTGAAGATGGTCTAGAGCACAATTGGCACAAATTGTGTATGGGCATGTTTATGATAATTTATAGACATGATAAAGTAGCCAGTAAGTGTTTAAGATAAATAAGGCAAATCAATTAGGCCACAATAATTGAAAGAAGATAAGAATTTGGCGTGGAAAACAGTGTTGCGATTACAACACAAAAAGAGCAGAGTGCTGTGGGGCACCATATAACTTATATCCACCACCTTCAAAAGAAGAGGAGCCGAGTCTATGATTGAAAAAGCTAAATTCCAAAAATCCACCAAAAAGTCATAGTTATTCTACTTATCATGTCTACTCCTACCATTTTGTTGAGGGGAAATCAACACGGACATTCTTACCCAGAGAAATGGCTCGATTATAATGCGTGGGGTGCTTGTAAGTCTCTTAGCTAGCTAGGTTATCTGTTCGGCTAACGTCTTACCTGACAGCCTTGCTAGCTCACAACGTGTCTGCTTTACTGGAGCTTCATACCCACGTTTCCCATCTACAAAATAGCAAAAGCAGTCAAATGGACAATTGGGTGGATGCTTTAAGTTTAGCACCTTCAATCATAAATACAGGTCCTTTTCTTAGGAAGCCGGTGGACATAAGTTAGTTATATGGTGCCCCACAACACTCCGAACTTGTGTTGTGTTCGTAAGCTAGTTAGCTATATTCTAAACTCTAAATTACATTAAAAAGCCTGTTGGAGTATTTGGTTAGCAGAGCTACCTACTTGATGATCAGTGCAGTCCACAGCAGTAGCCTACTTCAGACTGCATTCACTTTGAATACGATACGTCCATAAATTATTTGATATAAAATGACTGGAAATTGTAACACAAAGGCAAAAGAAACAAACTCTTAAAAGTGGGCATGGCGATGATCTTTAACCTACAGAAACCTAAGATAGATTAGCTGACAAGTTCAGCCATGTAGCTCCTCTGCTGCGTTCTCTTCACTGGCTTCCTGTAGCTGCTTCCATTTTGCTTCAATACCCTGATGTTGGCCTACAAAGCAAAGAGTGGACCAGCCCCTCCATACTTGATAGCAGTGGTCAAAAGCCAATCTGTACCAAGAGGCCTTCAAGCTTCAAGTATGGCTCGGCTTCTACCCACCATCCTTTAGGATCCACGAAGATAAGCATCCAGGCTTTTTTCTGTCCCGGCACTGAAATGGATAAATGAACGGCAGAGCCGCTCGCTGTCTTCAAAAACCCAGATCTTCCAAGAGTACCTGGGCGAAGTATAGCAGAGTATTAACTTTTGTATTTTCTGAGTAAACAGTGAAGCACTTTTGTAAGTTGCATCTTGTTTTGCAAGAAGAGCATCTGCTAAATGCCTTAAATGTAACTAAATGATCTATTAAGCTGGCTAGCATACTGGCTATACCCACTAGCCTACATGCTAGCATGTCATCTAACTAGCGTAACAGTTAATCCAGCTGATGCTTTAGCAAATTAAGTGATTGTGATCTTTAACCTATTGAAATTTAAGATAGATTAGCTAACTTTAACTCAATTAGCTATTAAGCTGGCTAGCATATGAGCTATCCACCCTAGTCTACATGCTAGCCATTCTTTGTTGTTTTGCCTCTTTCTTTTAAACACTCTATGTAGCACTTTTTTGCATATCAAACTGAAGAGTTTTAGATAATAAAAGTCTCATTTTTTGAAGTATTGAACCTAATTTGGCTACAATCTGTGAGAGAACAACAGTGTAGTAACGACTGGCCAAACTGGCAAATCAGACACAAATCATGAAACCAGTAGTTCTTTTTTTTGCCCCAGTAGGGTTTGCAATCCTGATTTAATCAGCATTGTCCAGCATTGTTTTTTCCCAAGCAGTACTCTCAAGTTCGAGGTCAGTCACAAGTCAGTTAACCTCTTAACCCTCTTAACCCTCTTTATTACACACTAAGGTGTATTACTCAGTAATTACTACAGGTACTTCTGTACAAACTGGTGGGGCTATTCTTTGGTAATAGAAGTTTGTAATAACACCTTTGGCCTGCCGGTGGCTCATAGTCTGTTTAAGGGGTTAAGGGCAAGTCACTATTAAGTTAACATGTAACTTTGGTCTCCATCTCTAGAAGCTGCCATTCTAGTAATATTTGAAGTTGTACTTTACAGTAGTCTCTCAAATTGTACTTTACAGCGCAGCCTCTGCTATTATTGGATGTGGTCCTCTCAGCAACTCAGGCGTGCATGTTCAGCAGGGTATGAACTCCCCTGTGTGTAATAATGTGACTGTAGACTCTGATGCGCAAAAGCTCTGTTTTCTGAAAGCACGATGGTGATGTGGGGTAGAGAGAGGATCATCTGTATGCTCTTTCTAGAAGTTGCGATGATCTTAAGGCTGCAATGCTATGGGGAAACCCACCCCGGGCTGGTAGAGCACATCAGAGAAGAGAAGTCAGAAAGAAAGCTGCTCTCTTCATGTCTTACTTCTTTTTCCCCTGCCATCTCCTCTGTTTTCAGAGCCAAGTCAAAAATTACAGAGAATCACAGAGCACAGGTGTTTCAGTGCATGGTTACACACACTCAAACATGTTTGTATTCCTATCTTTATAAGATGTTTCCAGTTGCTTCAATACGAATGTATATTTATAATGAGCCATACTTGAATAGCCAGACTGATTACAGGCCTACCCAATCATATAGAGATATAGCAAGATTTTTAAGATCCTGAATTTTCATTAATTTTTTTAGGTTGTCAGTTGTCCAATTTAACAATCAAAAGCTCCATCCTATTTTCTTAGCCCTTCACTCATTGCCTTGGGCCAAAAACTGTTGGGTGGCGACACTGGTCTTGACTACGATGCAAATACTGAAATACTGAAACACCAAATTACTTAATTATCCAGAACTCCTTGCCTGCAGATCACCAACCTAACCTCAGCTATCTTGATCCTGGGATATTTGGTCCCCACACAGAGCCAAATACAGGGCCACACAAAATACACACTCTTCCACATGGATGAAATGTTGAACTAACGTGGCCCATCTGCACTCTGTTGCTCTGTTTGATTGGCAGGTGTACACTCGAGCAACATCAGCTGCCAATACCTAGAGACAGTGATGTCACGGCGGTCTCCTGGGAGACAGTACACTAGCTCACTCTGCCTTCACACATGAAAGAAAGCCATTTCAGGTGGTGGGAAATGGGTCGACGATGAAAAGAAAACATTTTTTGGCTTGCCGCTGCTCTGGGAGGCCCGAGGGTACGGCTTTGATATCGAATGGATCCCCAGTCATGATTAAACGCAGCTATCTGAGACCAATGTAATACCAGAGAACAGAATACTCTCTCTGCCGGACAGCGAGGGATCCAACCTCATCTCTCATCTCCAAGATACATACACATACAAAAGTTCTTACCTGGCTTTCCATCATAAGAAATATATATCTGTGCCAAATCCCATTAAGTAAAATATGGAAGTGTCAAAGAAACGGTGTTTGGAATTCACAGGCACAATTCAATTGGATGGCTTCCTTGTCAGTCAGCTAAACATACAGCTGTATTTATTTGGGGGGTGGGGGATATACATACAGTGTACATACAGCACATGAAATGTTTGGACACACCCAACTGAGACCAAGTTTTAACCATCTAGCTCAGTGGTGGGGAAGTGAGGGCCGGAGTCCAGCATGGTTTGCTGGTTTCCCTGCACCAATATACTAAATCAATTAAAAAGGTGTTGAATCAGGTGTGATTGGTCAGAAAAAGCCCAAAACAGGACTACAGGACTGGAGTTCCCCCATGCCTGGTCTAGATGATGGCTTGAGCTTATGCTATGGAATTCAGAGGTAGTCCACCATCTTTATTACTTAATCATCCACCTTGTGCAATGTACCACCAGTTCCACTGGCAGCAAAACAGCCCCAGAGCTTAATGCTACCATCACCATGCTTAACAGTTGGAACAGTTTTCTTGGTGTTGAATGCCTCACCTTTACTCTTTCATGCATACCTCTGGTCTTTGTGGTCAAAGATCTCAACATTTGTCCCTCCATAAAATGTCCCACCAGATGGTTTGTTCAATAATTAGTCATTAATACTGAAGTAAGTCTTATTGTGACTCTTTTTTGGATGGCTTTGTCTAGTTGCTGCTGGGAAGGCTGCACACGTGATGTTAATTGCAGCTTAATTCAGCTGCAAGGATAGATGAAGCGTCAGGGAGGTTAGGTACTGATATTGGACAATTACCTTTGGTTCACAAATGCCTCTCCAACTCATCCTAAAGGTACCTGATGGTGCTCCAGCACTCCAGAGATCACTGTTTCACAACCTCCACAACCTAGTGTGGGCTTTGTACCATTGTAGATGTTATTTGGCATGTGCGTAGTGAGCTTAGGAACATACACAGCTGCTTCATAGCATCTTAGGGAGCTTTCACACTTTCGGACCCTTCAGTTTGTTCTGAACCCAAGAAAGCAGGTGTAAAAAGTGCTTTGGACCAATGTTCTTTGATAATAGAAGTTTGTAATAACACTTTTCGGCCTGCCGAATTTTCGGCCTGCCAAATTTTTTGCCTGCCCCATTTTCAGCAGGCAATTGGTGTTTTAAGAGGTTAATCTATTGGTAGTGCTTTTCTACATAGATCAACTGAACACCAATGTTAGCAATGATTGCACTTTAAAGTAATGTACATTCCACCACTTCCGTTGCTGTGCATTTAGCTGGCGCGTACGTTCATAAACCACTGTTGACCCGACGCTCAGAGATAATTGTATAATCAACAAGTTCATTGTTCATTCCCGGCGGACTATGATTTTTTTCCCCTCCTTTTCGAAGAATATTAGCCGTATAATTGGTACTGTAAATATGCATGGTTGACGTGTTAATTTATGTTAATTAATCTACAAGTCATCAGGGTGTAGAGAGGGAAAAAAAAGAAACTGGAGTGACACAGAGAAGATGTATTTAACAGAGAGATGATCTCTCTCAGGAACATACCAAAATGAAATCTCAGACACGTACGTTGCGGGCGTGCGCATGTGTGTGTGTCTGTGTGTGTGCCGATTCTTTGTCTGCAGCAGTGTGAGCCAAGTTTCCCTCGAGTTCAGAGTGACAGGTAAGGTGTGTGAGAGAATGAGCGAATAGACAAAGGGAGGGAGACGAGACACAGAGAACGAGAGACAGGGGTGGGGGAAAAAAGAGACGTAGACGTAGAATAACCCAAAATCAAACACTCCCGCATCACGTAGCCTCGGAAGCATCAGCGATCTTTGAGGTCACTGTCAGATGTCAGTCACTAATTTCCTCAGCAGCTGGATGGCTTATTTATTTATTTATTTATTTATTTGTTTATTTATTTGTTTATTTATTTATTTATTTACTCCCTGCCTGTGGATGTCTTCATAATCTAGACCAGACACCGCATTAACCCGGCGCACGTAGACAGATAAGCATCTAAAATGGTTTTGTAGCCCTGAGGGTTCAGGGAGATGAGTGAAGTTATCAAACACGGCTGCCACCTCATGAGGACCCCACCTGTCACAACACTCTGATCACTTAGCAACACATCGCACCCCGCCGTGGCCTCTGGGAGCAACACCCTGTTCCAACTCAGGCACCACGTTCTGTTTCAATGCTACTGTGCATTCTATTCTAAGTCACTATACCAGGCTTGCAACTAATCGTCGTTTCTAGAACCTGGTATTTCTCAGTCAAGATGCTTGCATCCTGAACTTATTCGTTCATGCGGTTGTCTACTCTAAGCCAAACGTGTGGCAGCAGTGCAGTGCATACAATCATGCAAACCAGCAAAGTAATGTTGGGCTACAACAGCAGAAGGCCACGTCAGGTTCCACTTCTGTCAGCCAAGCACAGAAAGCTGAGGCTGCAGTGGCTCAGCACACGCTCACCTAAAGTGGACTGGTTGAAGACTGGAGAAATAAGGCCTGATCTGATGAAGCTTAGTTTCTGCTGAGGAACACAGATGGTAGAATCAGAATTTGAGACCATCAGCATAAAGGTAAAGGTAAAGGTGCACGTATTTGTCACTGTACAGTGTGGACTGTACAGCGAAATGTGTCCTCCGCATTTAACCCATCTGGTAGTGAACACACACTCACACACACACATGTGTTAGGGGCAGTGAGTACACACACACACCCAGAGCGGTGGGCAGCCAACTCCAGCGCCCGGGGAGCAGAGAGGGTAAAGGGCCTTGCTCAAGGACCCAACAGTGGCAGCTTGCCGAGCCCGGGAATCGAACCCACAACCCTGTTATCGATATCCCGGCGCTCTAACCGCTGAGCCACCACTGCCCCATGGACCCAACCTGTCTTGTGTGAACCGTTTTAGGCTGGCGGAGGTTGAGGTGTAATGGTGTGGGGAGTGTTTACTTGGCACACTTTGGGGCTGTTAGCACCAATTCATAGTTGCTTGAATGCCACATGCAAATCTTTGAGGATCGTTGCTGACCATGTGCATCCCTTCATGACCACAATTATCCTTAATCTTAGCAGCTACTTCCAGCATGATAATCCACCATGTCACAAAGCATTATTGGTACTAAATTGGTTCAAACATGGCAGTTAGTTCAGTATTGCCCAATGTTTTTTGACATTTTATGACATTTCATGACATTTCGCATCCCTAATGCATGTATGTAAACATCTGCCCATAACTGTAATTACTAGGATGTTTCTCCCAAATGACTTAGAAAGCCAAATACAGGTAATACATTCAGGTTTTGTTGTAAATGAGATGTTTCAATCTCTAGAACTTAAAGTTTAAAATACCTCTACATGTAAAGGTTCTTTTTCAATTACAGTTTTTTCCTAGAACCATACATTTGAGCAAACAACCATTTAAGAACCCTAAGAGTGTTTAGCAAGATGACAAGCTATTGCTTTGTATGGTGCTTTAAAGAAGCACTTTTGAGTCACTAAAGATGTGGGTTTGAGGAAAAAAAAAACGTGAGTGTGAAGAAAGTTTTGAACGTTCCAGTACTGTAATGGTTCTACAGCAAATTTAAGGGTTCTTTACATTATACACAATTTAGTACACCTTCAACTTTAGGAAACTAAAGTGGTTCTCTGGCACCCTGATTTTGTTAGGATGTTTAAGTATTGGGACACCTGTTTATTCGCTGTTTCTTCCGCAATCAAGAGTATTAAAGTATTTAAAAAATGTTTATCCTGCTTTTGCTCAAGTTTCTACTAGATTTTGAAGCATTGCTGTGAGGATTTGATTGCATTTAGTGACAAAAGCGATAGCAAGGTCCCTATCATCCCCATCTCCCCAACTCATCCCAAAAGCAACATCATTCCAAAGAACACACTTCCACAGTTCCTCAGCTCAATGCTGGGGTGGGTTATTCTATTGGCAATACTTCTCTACAGTGACTAGACAACCTGTGTGTGTGAGTGAGTGTGTACACTGACACATCTGTGTCAGCAACGGATGCAACATAAAGTAGCTGAATACATTCATTAGGAGGAGTGTCCACAAACATCTGGACATATAGTCTATGTGTTGTTCATGTAACAGATGTTCCAGTCAAACAACTGATACTGTTACCTTAACGAGGTGTCTGCACAATAACGGCATACCTCATCCCATTGCAAAATCCAGTGTGAAAAACATTACTTGCAGGAAAACCAGGCTGGGACACCATGGAAGATGCAGCACCAGACCTTCTGCTGCAGTACAGCCGTCACCCACTGGAATGGCAGTTAATAGAGACTAACTGGATCTTAGCAGCATTCTGATTAATGGAAGCATTTAGATGCTTTGATCTCCGCTCACTAAGCAGAGACGGATCACCGCCAGGCGAGGATGGAAGGAGAGGCTCGTTTTTTAAAGACAGCGCCTACTTTTTCTTTTCCATCATAGCTTCATTGCTGATCCCTGTTAAAACACAACTATGGAGATGAAGAGTGCAATAATGCATGGCCCTACGCTCTTAAAAAATAGGCCATAAAACTATCGGTTTAATAAAGAAACCTGTTTAAGATTCGTAAGTATGAAGAAGCTTCAATATAAGGTTCCAAGAGTGGTTCTTCTCTGGCATTAGCCTTTTTGGAGCCTTTCCTTTTTTAAGGTACCATGGTCAAAATGTCTACAGCTGGCTGTAATGCAATTCCTGCAGATCTGTCTGGTCTACCTTTAGGTTTAAAATCTCCCGTTCTACCACATCCTAATGGTGGTCCGATTTGGCGACTGGGAAATCGACTGAAGAGCACTGAACTCATTGTCATGTTCATAAAGCCAGTTCATTTCCTTATTAGATGATGGGTCTATTGTGGGCATGAATGGATGCACATGGTCATTTAAACCAATTCAAGCTATTAATAGTGTGCCAAAAACCCATACCCCACACCAATACACCACCTCCATGATCCCAGACTGTTAAAACAAGCCAAGTTGGGTCCATAGATTCATGCTGTTGGCACCAAATTCTGACCCTACCATCTACAAGCCTCAGTAAAACTCGAGATTCATCAGGCCAGGCTACATCTCTCCAGTCTTCAACTGTTCAGTTTTGGCGGGCCTGTGTTGAGCCACTGCAGCCTTAGCTTTCTGTTCTTAGCTGAAAGAAGTGGAACCTGAACGTGGTCTTCTGCTGTTGTAGTCTATTTGCCCCAAGTTTGGATGTGTAGTTCATTCTGAGCTGCTTTTCTGCTCAGTACAATTGTACAGAGTGGTTCTCTGAGTTACTGTAGCCTTTCTGTTAGCTTGAATAGCGTTGACCTCTTTCTGTCTTTTTCTGTTGTGAAAATCCCAGGGGATCAGCAATTTTAATTGAAATACCTGGCACCAACAATCAAATCCAATTGATTTGTATAGCGCTTTTTACAACTGTTGTTGTCACAAAGCAGCTTTACACAATCAGTAATTATTAGTAGTAAAAAATCTATACAAATAAATTCATAAATAAAATAAAAAGACCCCAGTAAGCAAACCAATGACGACAGCGGCAAGGAAAAACTGCCTCAGAGCTGGAAGAAGAAACCTTTGGAGGAACCAAGACTCACAAGGGGGACCCGACCCATCCTCCTCTGGTCAGAACTGTTTATAAATAATTGATAAAAGTCACCAAACCAAGTAAACTGATGTACTGCTCAGGTGTGCAACATATTCTTAATCATAAAATAATAATTATGGTGTAGTATAACTTAACATAGTCATAGCAGTGATGGTCATAGTAATGAGAGTAATGATGATTAATAGTGGTAATATTAATAGTAGCAGATAGTTAAGAGTCCATTTCATACAATCAAACCATGCTCAAAATCCCTGAGATCACATTTTTGTCCCTATTCTGGTGGTTGATGTGAACATTAACTGAAGCTGCTAGCTGCTGCCTCAGGATTGGCTGGTTCGGTAACTGAATAAATGAGGTATTCCTAATAAAATGCTTGTTGAATGTTTATCTGGAAGTTTTTTGTGATCATAGAACAGCTATTTGCTAATGCTGTGGGTATATTTAGGATCATCCTCATGCTCAGCTTCATGTTTATCAATAGGTCTGGTTTTGCTAAAATAATTATCGGCTCTTTGGGTCCAAAGGTGGTTTAAACATCTAGAGCCTGTTTCACAAAGCGACTTCAACTTAGACAGGGTTTTTGACAAAGTTTCAGAACCTACAAATGGAGCTGTCGTTAACACATTTCTCCAAAGCAGTTAACAACTTTATGTGTTATCCCACGTTTTTGATACTCAAGCTGTGATTAATCTCTGTGCATGTGCACATGAATGCGTGATGTTTCCAGCAAACTTTCAAAAATGTGAAACATGAGTCGAGCAGGTTGCCACTGTGTAGGTGCTTATTGGAGAAATGTATTTGCTGTATTATCCGTTCCACTGCTAAAAAGCAATATGTTTGACCTACAATGATTAAAAAAGGACTTGAGGGCTCCACCTCCTCCTCCACCTCCTCAGAAACTCTGCCGTGATTGGTCCAAGACATCCCTATGGTCTATAATATTGAACTTGACCTTCCCTGGAAAAGGTTAGGCATCCAGAATAAGGTGCCATGGAGATATGTATCGGGAAAAGGGTGATTCACCATCATAAGACAGACAATCCAGGGTTAGATTGAGTTATTGAAGTTTATTTTATCCCAAGTCATTTGGGAGCATTTGGCCCATTTACCATGAATGTCCATTTTAATACAATATAAAGAACAACTGGTCAGATTCAAATAATGTCAAAAAGTGAAAATCATCAAAAATGAACATTCTTGGAAGGTCTTGAAAGGTCCTGACAGCAACGGTATGCATACTTATAAATATTTACACATGTGATAATGTCTTAGAATATATTATATATTATATTAGGAGGAGGCTCTACAGGGTAAAATGACAAATTACTATGATGCAACATTATCTATTGCATGTATGTTCTTAATTAGCAGCAGCAAAGTAATATCAAACCTTAACAAAAACATGATTGTTGCCGTGCACTCAGTAAATTTGCTTCCGCATGTGTCTAATTCTAATTCTTCTGTACTTTCCAAAATGTATGAGTTTCAATTAAAGCTTAGTTCTGCCACACTGGTGTGGCACCACCACATCATTTCACATTTCATGGAAAAGCTAATTTCCTGTAGACTCTAACTAGACTATCCAAAATGACAAAATTCCCAGAAATGGCGCTTGTTTTATGAGATCTTGCTGGATGATGCAGTTCTTAGGCCCATTCTTAAAATCATTTTCCTCGAAATTAGCTTTCATTACATTAAGAACCAAACATCTCAGCCTCTAGAGTTTGTTATTGCTAAACCATTTCTGGGGGATATTAGAAGAGTTTCTTAATAAACAGAGTTATAAAATAACTCTATAATCATTTCCGAGGAGGAACATGCCTGAAGTCTGTGGGTTGAGATAAGAACAATGTTTTTGCAACCCACCACCACCCCGTCACATCCCTTTAACTTTGCCTCAGTCCTAGCTCCACTTATCAAAGATGATCAAAGATGGCTCTGGCCTTTTACCACAAAGCAGATGCCACCTGAACTCCAGCACAGTTCTCAGAGTTCACCCTACTCTCTTCCATTCCCCTCCCATATTATTTCATGGTGATGGCATGCTCAGAGCTTGCAAAATTGGTCAAAGCTGGATGGATTGTAGACTCTGTACTACAAAGTGACCCAAAATAATGAACTGTTTGTAGTGTTACCTTTATTGAACAATAAAAACAATACAATTTCGACTGCCATGTCTAGATTTTTGTATATTAAAAATTGTATTTCAAAACATATACGATTTTAAATCAACTTTCTGTATTAACTTATTTTTGCACAATTTGGGCAGCTGTTGTGTTTTTTAATATATGTGATACATAGAATAGCATGCAAATATGTGCATATATATGTATAGAAAGTCTCATTTGCATATGTCAATATAATTTCTCAAATATTTATTGTGATATAAGGTTAATAATGCCAGAGAGAAACCACTTAAGATTCCCTAAAGAACCGTGATCATAACTGGGATGTATCAAGAGTTTCTGAAGGTCTAAAAATTCTAGACTAGACCAAATTAAAGATTTTTCCCAGTCACACAATTAAAATCTCAATTACCAAATGCTTCTTTATGGAGCTCCTGATTTTTTAAATGCACTATTTAATAAAAATTCAGCTCATTAATATTTACTGGAAACCAACATAGAGATCATGTTTATCTGTATTAAACCAATTTGAAAAGCTGGGCGTCCCCAAGCTTTTAAAGAGCAGGGTATAGCGCAGCATCTCAGCATCCCAGCATCCCACATGACGAGATGCTCTGTACTTGTTACGGTTTGGAGGCGTTCTGATGCTGTGGGATGCCTTAAATGCAGGCGAATGTGTGTCTATAGGCCCAGAGCCCCGCCTACTGCAAGACGGTGCGGCTCAGGCCGGCCCCTATCGGCTCCTATCTGGAGCAGCTCAACAGACTGCCGGGGCCCATGGGGCAAATTCTCTGGCATCCTTCCACACGTTGGACCTCCTGGAGCAGAGAAAATGGAGCACTCTGGGATAGAAAAAAATAGAAAGAACTCATGCTTGCCTACCCCGTTTTGTCCTCTAACATCTCCACTGATGTCTCCGATGCTGTTATCATAGCTTTAAATGAGCAGAGATGATTTGCTTTCATTACAGATGCATGTTTGTTGTGAAAGAGTGTGAATGTAGGTCAGAGATTGGCTTCTGCTGGATTTTCATCCCTTAAACTCCAGGCCTCTCATATGTACAATGCATTTTAAACTGACATGTAAGTTAAGCTGACTCTAAGACTAACTGCCCACAGTTTTTAGGGGTTTAAAAAGCTTAAAAATGTTCACCTTTCCCCCCTGTACTCCTCTCTTCGTTTGCCCCTGCTCTTGGCACTCTTCGTTAACCCCTCCCCCCAACCTTTTAATGCCAATAAAAACCTCTCGAACCACCATCTCCTCATCTCCTGTCCTTCAGCCGTGCGTCTTTTGGCAGCGGAGTGAACGTGCCCTTTGACTGGAGTGAAGATAATGCTTTGTTGTCGCTGAAATCTGAAGCAGATTGGATTGCTGGATGGCTCAAATTAGCCCCCCCCCCTTTTTCCCACACCATCCCCCTCCCCATCTCATGTTCTGTGGTTGCTAAGTAACAGTTGACAGACAGGGGGTGACAGGCCAGTGATGATGGCGCCGTTTGATGGCAATGTGTCTCTGGCTCGATGGCTGCGAGCTAGCATCGAGAAAGCCACCTCAATTAAGCCAGAGAGAGGGAGAGAGAGGGGGAGAAAGTGAGAGAGTGAGATAGAGAGATAGAGAGATGGGTGTATGTGCAAAAAGCGGTGCCAAATGTGACACAGCTGTAGCCAAAATACATCAAGTCACACATGTCAGAGGTGAAAATGCAGTCAGGTTACCATATGATGCATTTTGCATGATAATGGGCTGAAATAAAGGTCTATATTACTGTATATTACAATGTAATATCACTAATACTATATAATGCTATAAAAGTATATCCTATAAATATTGTTACATTTTATTACTTCACCATTCAAGAAAAATCACCTCATTTTAACCTTGTTTTAGCATTTCATGATAAATGTGAATATCAATATCAAAAATATACAGAATGTGTAAAAACAGGCTATAAAAACAAGAGGTCAATTTTTTATGTCACAAACTGTCAATTTATATTAAACAGACCAATAGGAATGCTCTGTTTCCTCTCATTATATTAAAAAGCACATAGGATAGGATACATGGGTATTTTATAGGTAGTATATGGATATTGAATACCCATAGTATAGACAAATAGTATAGAAAAAAGTTTGATTAATAATGTATTGTAGTAAGTACCATTAATGTGTCATAGATATATGAGGAAAAAACTAGCTACAACAAAAAAGTCATTTTTGGGTTCATTCACTGTTAATTTACATATATTCAGTCATATTAAACAAACCAATAGAATTGGTCCAAAAACATCTCATTATATTAAAAGACCCATAGTATAGAAAGTTAAGTTTGAAGTATCATGTATTGTAGTAAGTACTATGGTAAATATATGTGTAAAAACAAGCTACAAAAACAAATGGTACTTTTTCATTTCATTTTTAATGGTGGACAATTATGGAAAACCAAGTTTAATAATGTATCATGTATAGTACTAAGTACCATTAAAGTAAATATATATATATTTTTAATATTAATAAGAAAAAAAAGCAAAAACAAATGGATGCTACAAAAACGCCCATTTTTTTTTTTATTGATTGTTTATGGGAACATATTGTCATCGTGGCTAAAAAAACTCATATCTCCAAAATAACATCTATACATGAGATGGAGGAAACCTTCTTAACTTTCATTTAAAATAAGTAAATGTAGACAGATTTTATTACTAGTCATTTTGGAGCATTTGTAGCTATTAGTAAATTCATTATGAAATTTTGACACAATGTTAGATACTAAAGATACTAAATCTATTTTATGTATATTATGTAAAAATATTGATGTGAAAACTGTATAAAATGGACATTCAAGGTTTTTGCATGACAGCAACAATATATTAAACCATATTAAATGGACTAATGGAAATAATCCCAAATAATTTGTAGTAACATATTATATTAATGGACCCATATTTTGGAAAAACAAGATTAATGTATTAGGTACCATGGTAAGTACTGTTGTTGTATTGAAAGTATAGGCACAGGAGCATTTTTAAATGCAACGTTCCTTTGATGTCACAAACAATCTGCTTATATATGATAAGTCAGTTTAAACAAACCAATAGAAATGCTCCAAAATGTCTCGTAATAAAATCTTGTTTTATTAAAGGGCTGATATTATAGAGTGAGTACTGTACTGTAGTTACTGTACCCAACAGAAAACAGCTAACTTTCAAGTCATTGTTTTTGTGACATCATAAAAGTCTATTTACATATATTAACCCCTGTTACTCAGTAACTACAGGGATTTCTGTACAAACTGGTGGGGCTATTCTCTGGTAATAGAAGTTTGTAATAACACCTTCAGCCCGCTTGTTTTTGTGATGTCACATTATTTTTTTTTTCAATTTCCATAGATTTTCTAATCCAATCAGACAAGAGCCCACTTACCCATTCCAGTCTTGCATGAACAATAATAAAAAAAAGGAGAGGTTGGAAAATGTTTACGTAAAAATGAATTATGATGTTTTTTGCTACATAAAAGCATATGGATGTAATAAGTGGGTCTGTGGGGGGAATAAAACACAGGAAATATGTAAGATATGACCTCTTTAACATATTTAATAGGATTTTTAAGAAACATATGAGGTTTTTTCCTGTAAAACGAGGTTTCCTCCACAGCAATACAGCAATACAGACTGGAAAGGGCAGTGACGATATAAAGAGAGAGAAGAAGTACCTAGAGAGTGTACCAGAGAGAGGTAGAATGAGGGGGAGAGAGAATGCAAGAGAAACAATAAAGATGATGGTATGCAGAAAGGGAAGATGGGAGGGGGGGAGGTGGAGGAGGGGGGGAAGAGAGGGAATAAGAGAATGTAAAAAAAAAAAGAAGTCTTGGCACAGTATTGGCTAGAGGAGGGTTTATTATTCTCGCCAGCACTCAATCAAACGCTGGCCCTATGAACAGAGACTAATGCTAGAGAATCCTCCTCAGGGCTCTCTCTCACTCTCTCTCTCTCTCAACCTCTCTCTCTTTCTCTCTTTTTCCCCCTCCAGTGTGTGTGAGTGGTATCCATCTGTCAGCTGTCAGTGCCAGTGAAAGATATCCAAAGCTGTCACATCTCGTCAGCTCTGTGAGCTGAGGCCTTTTGCAGCTGCACGGCCAACACACACATACACACACACACACACACACACACGTGCACGCACACTCACTCACACATACACATGCACTGTCCTCAAACCAAAAATGAGGAGTGAAAGAGAGAGAATAGATGAAAGAGAAATGGAAAACAGGAACAGCGAGGAGAGAGAGAGACACGGCAAAATGAAGAAACGAAGAACAGAGGGAGAAAAAACGAGATTAGAAAGAAATACATTACAGACGCTCTGATAAGAAAAAGGAAAGACAGAAGGGCTGGAGACATAACTCAGAGGAACAGTGGAAGCTTCGATTGAACGGAGGATGAACAGGGTTGACATGGGGCAGGAAGACCAGGACAAGGGGCGAGGGAATGCAACACTCGCAGCAAAAAGGGTTCTTTATGGTGTCCTACACTTTTAAAAGATCCTTGACGACCTTTTGGATGTTCTTCAGTTTGAAACTGTGGAGGAAACCTCTTGAGGTGCTTTGAGAAACGGTCAAGAAAAGGCTTTTTGGAAGAAAAAGGTTCCCTGAAGGGTTCTTAAAGCAGCAAGGCTTGTTACACACTAAGGTGTATTAGTCACTACAGGAACTTCTGTACAAACTGGTGGGGCTAATCTTTGGTAATAGAAGACTGTAATAACATGTTTGACCAATTGGAATCTCTACTTCAGCCATGGGGAGGGACAACAGAGTCAAACTCATGGGCAGAACCAATCAGAATATCTATTTCAGCCATGGGGAGGGACAACAGACAGTGAAACTCATGGGCAGAACCAATCAGAATCTCTATTTCAGCCATGGGGTGGGACAACAGAGTCAAACTCATGGGCAGAGCCAATCAGAATCTCTATTTCAGCCATGGGGATGGACAACAGGGAGTCAAACTCAGAAATATAACCAATCAGAATCTATAATTCAGCCATGGGGAGGGACAACATTGAGTCAAACCCATGGGCAGAGCCAATGAGAATCTCTATTTCAGCCATGGGGAGGGACAACAGAGTCAAACTCAGAGACAGAACCAATCAGAATCTCTATTTCAGCCATGGGGCGGGACAACAGAGTCAAACTCATGGGCAGAGCCAATCAGAATCTCTATTTCAGCCATGGGGATGGACAATAGAGTCAAACTTGTGGGCAGAACTAATCAGAATCTCTATTTCAGCCATGGGGAGGGACAACAGAGAGTCAAAGACCCCTTTCACAGCTGGTCACTTCATGTGACTCTCTGGATTCTCTGGATTGTATCCTGATAAGAGTTTTAGCCTCATGCATTTATATTTGGTAGTCAAATGTGTCTCCAGTTAGTCAAACTGAAATCTGATCGCTCTAGGGGATGGAAAATGCAAATTAGCTTGTTGCACAGTGATTATTACTGGTGTATTGGTTGTAATGGGAGGGGTTTTGGGTGTCAAATGTATCTTGAAGAGGTGCAGATGCGTTCACACTGCTATAGCATGTGGCCCAAGCGCGTCTCTTCAAGCACTATTTACGCCCTCCAAATTTACAGAAACCCAGCCCATTAGCAAAAGCCTTTCAACAAGCAAAGCTGTGACAAGGTAACACAACAGCCACTTAAGGAGAATATGGTGTTGTTGATACTTTTAACACCAGAGAGCAACACATCATCTTCAGACTCTGCTAGTAATGGGAATACAGGGTGCTACATGAACCAGGCCTCGTGACTGTGCCGTTTCCAGTGCCACTGTCTGCAGAAAGGGAGCTCAGACTTGGCAAAGGATGAAGCAAAAGCTAGGGATACAAGAGGGCATCCACACTGGGTTACAAGCTAATGCTAGCCATCCACCTTTTACCATCTCTTTTCTCCAGTGTTCGCCTGCTCAAAGACAAACTGGACTACGCCAGCTGACAAACACACATCAGAAAGATAAGCACTGGCTTATAATATTTGTATGTTTATGTACAACACAACATAAATCAAACTAATCTAAAAAATAACTGGCTAGGATCTCTTTTTAGCCATAGCTAACCACACAGAAAACCGAGGGACGATCAGGAAGATGGCAACACTATTACAAACTGAACTTACAATGTCCTTCTTACAGTGCTAAAAACAAAGCTGTGTTATGCTACATGGCTCCTGTGGATGCTTGTAGTGATGTAAACCAGCCACATGTCCACAATGAAAGGAAAAACAAAATAACAGGCCTGTAAACAGGGTTGTAAATAGGCTTGTTAAATCATATATGAGCATTTTAGATAGATCATCTAGATAAAAGTTATAGTTTTTTTTTAAATAAAAAAACTACCCTGTACATCTCTTCCAGCCAATGGACACTTCATAAGCTCCATCCACAGTACTTTATAAACTACATCTTCAAATACTTGAAGTGGACACAGCTTCATATTAGCGATTTCAGTCGCATTAGGGTGCTCACAATGCTGACACATGCATAGTTTGTATAGTCTCCACAGAAAAGCATTGCCATTACAACGGGACACTTTGGAGCAGGTTAACATGAGTCTACAGTCCCAATGCTGAGTGTCTAGAAGTGCATAGAGCCTCCCAGCATTGAGCTGTGAAGCAGAGGGGCTGCGTTCTCGGGAGTGATGGAGCTCTATCCAATTCCTTTGGGACGAGTGGCGATTGCAACCCAGAGCTAATCACTGAACTAATCAGCATCTGACCTCACTAACACTCTTGTGGCAATCACATCCCCACAGCAATCTTTAAACATCTAGCGGAAAGGCTTACCCTAAGAAAAGAGTGTGCAACTGCAGCAAAGGGGGCAAACCCCCTACAAATACCCTTGAAATTGGACAAAACATTAGATGAGCAGGTGTCCACAAACTTTTGGCACTATATAGATGTACGATTACAGACTGTAGTCCATCTGTTGCTGCACAGTTTATCACCTTTCTACTCTGCTCATCATTGGTCAGTTGCTGACCACAGGACCGCTGTTGACCAGATGGCACCTGGGGCGGTGGTCCGCTCTCAGCACAGCAGCGACACTAACATGGTAGGGGCATGGTAGTGTATGTGTGTGTGTGTGTTATGCTGCTATAAGTGTATCCGACGCAGTGGTGTTGCTGGGGGTTTTACACACGTTAGTGTCACTGCCACAGTACTGCCTTATAGTAGCTTATCTGCTGATGCTGGTTTCGGTTCGGTTAGCGGTTAGCTTCAGGCCACAGAGCAAAGATGATCAAGTAAATCTGATGGACCAACTAATGCCATGGACCTGATGGACCAACTGATGGACCATCTATGGACAATGATGCAATCTGGGCCATTCCCAGTAATAGGAAGATTGCATCTTTGGCCTTAGCTGGTTAGCATTGTGGATGTTGTTATGGGATTCATCAACCTTTTAAAGCCTGAACCATCAAATGATAAGCAGAATTTAAAATTATTTTTGTTTATGTGACCTCCTAAGCAATTCTGCATATATGACCTATTTTGTATAATATTTGCTGCATAAGTAATATATTATTTATTTATTTATTTTTCTTATTAAATTAAATGAAAAATTATTTCAAACACAATAAACATGAGCCCATTTGTGTACATGGGTGCTGGACGACCGGGAGGTGTGTTACACCACTGCACGGTAGGCTTCCATTGTATAGCTACCATTTACATCAGATTTAAGCTCATAAGGGACAGACGCCACATCGTTTCCTCCTGCAAAATCCCCAACATGTTTAAACTACCCCAACATGGCGCGAACTACCCCATTATGGTGGGAAACTCTACAATTTGGCAACCCCACTTAGGAAAGAACCAAAGTGTGAAACAAGCCATAAAAAAAACATGAAAAGAGTGCAGCGTTTCCAGTTGCCATAGCAACCCTATTAATACAGTGTCACGATCGCTGCTGTTTTCCCACTGTTATAGCAGTTTCACAGTCATGGCTTTTATTGTGCTTGGCGCTATGATTGCAGTGGGAGGGCCCTTTCTTTAGTGTCAGGGGTGGGCTTGTCCTTCCATAGTTGATATTTATGAGCATATTGTCACCGTCACGCAAAAAAAGCATTGCATGTCAATTTTTGCCGCTTTGCACTTTTTGACATAAAGTGAATCTGGCAGATGTTCTTTACATCGTGTCCAAATAACATGATGAATGGACCAATAGAAATGTCCAAAAATGCCTTGGAATAAAATAGTTTTCCATTGACTTTCATTAAAAGTTCAGAAGGTTTTACTCTTCTCCTGTAAAGTTGCTATTTTGTGGCTGTTTTGCATGACAGCAACGACACGCAACCTCAGGAACCTTCTGATATTAGCCATTCTTGTGGTAGGTGGTAAAGAGTGTTTGTGTGTGTGTTTGTGTGTGCATGTGTGTGTGTTTTTCAGGGAGAGGCTAGGCCTGATTAGCATAGACGTTAGCTGAGCGGGCAGTGTGTTTTCAAAGACTGAGATTTGTGTGTGCGTACAAGCAAAGAAGAGGTACGCGGCCTTACGTGGCGCCGAGGCATCTGCTTAAATGTAAAACAAACACCCTCTATTTCCCTCTTCAAAAGCACGCTCTCAGTCTTCAAAGCTGCGAGACCAAAGCGCGGGAGCGGAGCGCTCCGAAGGTGTGTGCATGAAAACACAGGCAACAAACAGCCCCGTTTATGCCTTCCTCTAATTCCTCTCCCCGACGCCTCTGTTCACAAACAGGCTGCCGGGGGTATAGGCATATGCGTTTAAGATTTGAGAATTTTCCCCCTTCTCCCCTCTGCAGTCATCCGCTGCCTTTCGGATAAATAGCAGAGCGAACTCAAAGCCACACAAACGCACACGATGATTCAAAGCCTGCTTTCTGCAGCAACTTAAGGCAGCCCCGTGCTCCTGACAGCATGACACCTGAGCTCGCGAGTTCGTTTAGTCGACGGCGCCACCGCACACACGCGCTTTTCTAAGGAAAGTGGGTTTGCTTGATTATCGCCGCAGGTTTTGATGTTGCTCAGAAGCTCGCAAGGATAGAGAATGTGCTCGCTGTTTGATTCCTAATACCACGTCTACTCTAATAGAACCTCTACAGCACGAGGACTGCTTATGCGTTGACTAATGTACTCATAATGATACAATATAATATGCACTATATGGACAAAAGTATTGGGACACCCGCTCATTCATTGTTTCTTCCAAAATCAAGAGTATTCAAAAAGAGCCTATCCTCCTTCCTACTGTTCAGGGAAGAAGGCTTTCTACTAGATTCTGAGGCATTGTCATGAGGATTTGATTGCATTCTGCAACAAATATGTCAGTGAGGTCAGGATGTTGGATGCTGATCACCACTCCACCTCATCCCAAGCTCATCCCAAAAGTATTGGATGGAGCACCATTCATCTTTCCAAAAAACACCGTTCCACTGCTCCACAGCTCAATGCTCAGGGCTTTATATCCCTCTAGCCCATGCCTGACATTAGGCATGGTGCCAATAGGTTTATGTTTATCTTTTCCATAAAGTCCTATTCTATTGGCAGTACTTCTCTACAGGTCATAGACATGCTGTGCTCATTAGAAGGGATGCTCACAAAAGCCTATTTCTTGCTTGTATGTCCTGTATCATTTGGTAATACCTTTTTTATTGTAGGCCTCCTAGTGGCCATTTTGCCAGCTTCCTTTATTACTATATTAATTATTAATGTGTGTGATGTGTGGCTTATATTCCTATTCATGTGTTTTCCATCAATCCATTCATCCTTTTACCTGCTTCTTCCTAGTCAAGGTCTCGGTAGGTCCCAAGCTTACCCGGAATCATTTGGCACAAGGCTAAAATACCCCCTGGACAGGGTGCTAGTCCATAGAAGGACACCACACACACCTAGGAGCAATTTATCCTGGGCAGTTCACCTACCATTTGTGTTTTCAGATGGAAAACAGAGTACCCAGAAAAGAAAAAAAAACGCAGATATGGAGAGAATACACCACATTACATTCCCCAGAAGCTATACAGTACACACACACACTACATGTTGCACCACCATGACAACCTATTGGTGTATCTTTGGGTTGTTCTTGTAAAATGACAACATTTGGTTTTATTATGGTTTTTAAGGCGTTCGTCCTTGTTGGATGCACTATGTTTTTTGTGAGTGAGTCTGTGAGCTCGTTCAGAGTGCAGATCAGATCAGTAGGTGTTTGTTATCACTGTAACAACACTAACTAACATCGGTATTGTTAGATCACATTCTTTACATATCAAGTAAATGTAACAACATCAGTGAACATCCATCTTTTCCAAGAGTACTTGGACGAAGTTTAGTGCCGGATATTGTGGTCTCCATACTGACATTTGTGTTTAGTAGCATCTGAGCTTAGAGGTATATTTGGACCCTAGCCGATACAAACTAGCTAAGGGCACCTTTTAAGTAAACAGTGAAGCTTTAAATCTAAATAGCTTTAATGTAAAGTGCAGAAACAGGGCTAATCATGGGTCCTCAGAAATGCGTTAACTCCTTAAACAGCCTATGGCCTGTCAGCAGGCCGATAGTGTTATTACCAGTTTGTCCAGAAGTCCCTGTAGTTACGTAGTTAAGTAATACGCCTTAGTGTGTAATAAGCTCTGCTGCGTTAAGGGGTACATGAAGAAGAATGCCCTCTGATTTCCTGAATTCACATTGACTTTAGTTGAAAGGGTGAAAAGGTCTTTAGGGCTCATAAAGTGGGCAGTAAGTGGGTTGTGCTTGTAATGAAGTTGGTGCTGAAAGTGTAGTCTATTATAGGCAGCAACACTTTACAATAATGTCTGAGTAGTTGAGGTGATGCATGCTCTCACTGGATGTCACCGAAATGACAGTCTGCTCTAAACCTGCGAAGCGGTTTCAACATGTAATATTGGGGGCGGAGGGGGGGTTGGGGGGGAGGTGAATGTGGTTAGTAGTGAATACAATCAAAGAAAGACCTATTAAGGGGAAAATATTCACATTTCCTGACAGCTAAGTGGGTTTAGTGTGAAAAAACCTTTGGGCATAAACTGCAGAAACTGCTTTTTCCTTCTCTTTTTTTTTGTTTTTTTGTTTTTCCCGAGCATCCAGCAGACGGGGCGAGTAAATCTCAACTCTAGCGAATAATCTCACTCGGAAGAAGGAACTTTTATGGCACCATAACAATCCTTTTGTTTGCCTTTCTGTCTTTTGAAGTTCTTCATTCACATTTATTAAACATCAGTGGGAGAAATGTATTTTTCATGCATGGAACAAGATGCCGTCTTTCGGAGTTTGGCGACTTCCAAGAAGTGTTTAAAGTCCCATAAATCATTCCGTAACCAGACTTTTACCTAACACAATACTAACCGAGCCTTCATCCTGAAACAAAACAGAGAGAGAGAGAGAGAGAGAGAGCGAGAGAGCGCCCTGTCTGTCTCGATTCAAAATCCCACACCTGTCTCGGAAGGAGCGCTCAGAAGAGACGCGTACAGGCCTAGTGAGCGCACAAGCGAGCGAGAGAGACGGAGACTGAGAAGCTCAGAGAAAGAGAAGCGCCGCAGGAAAGTTCCAGATGCAATCGCTTTTTTTTTTGTTTGTTTGTGTGTGTAAACGCAGTTGTGATGAAATATTGATGCCCCCTTTCCAAACTGTCTTGTAAAGTCGTCTCGTCTCTTTCGGGCCTTCCATCTGCAGCACCTGAGGAAGAGGAGAGGAGAACGCAGCTGTCAGAAGGGATGAACTCAAGCTTCCTGCACCGGGCTGTCAGAAAAGACACTCCTGCCTTTATGAACAGACAGCAGCAGCGCTCTGCCTCCAAATCCAACCCACCCACCCCACCTCCCATCACCCCCTCCACCACCTTTCTGCCAAGGTGGGTCGTGGTAACTTGTTGTGTTTATTCAGTTACATGCGATTAAGTACAACTTTGGATTTAGTTCTGCTTCTCTGAGTGTTTTCACACAGTGACAGACAGTGAATCTGCTGTTTGCTCAGCTACAGTATAGGCATTAGGGTTTGGCTGGGATCCAAAGTGATTAAAAAAAAATAATAATAATCTAACAAACTTCATTTGCAGTATTGATGGATGCTGGATGTACCAGACGTGTAGTGTAGAAGGTAGTGGGGGGCTTAGCCTAAGAAAACCTAAGCCAAACAAAATGAAACCCAAGCACATGAGTTCTTGCATCCTATCATTTTTTTTAAATATATATAAATTTGTTTGTCAAAATTTTCCAATTTTCTCCCAATTTGGTGCTGCCAGTTAACCCATCTGTTCGTAACTCCCCCTAGCACTAGCAATGCTTCCAAAACTAGACTTCATGCAAAACCAACCACTGGGTCTCCTGCTTCACTGCACCAGCTAACAGACGCCTGTTCCGTCCAACATCGCTTAAGCATGAGGAGGGGAGAGAGCACCATCTAACCACCCTGAGAGAGTGTGGCCAATATCTTGGCCTCTGGCTGCTGAAGGCAAGGTGGCATGGTTCAGGATTTGAACTTGTAATAAGTTCAGGTGGGCCATAGTGGTACCGCTGTGCATTCAATCTTAACCTCTTTCTTAGTGAGGTCAGGCTGTTGGATGATCACCACCCTACCTCATCCCCCAACTCTTTAACTCATCCCAAAAGTATTTGATGGCACCACTATCCATCATTCTGGAGAACACAGTTCCACTGCTCCACAGCTCAATATTGGGGGGCTTTATATCCCTTTAGCCCAGGCTTGGCATTAGGAAAGACGCCAGTAGGTTCCTGTGTAGCATGTCAGCAGTGGGTGCAACTGAATGCTTTCATTAGAAGGGGTGTCCTCAAACATATGAACAGATAGTGTAGATAAGTAACAGAGTACGAATATTGCAAACACAATGAGAAAACCATCATTCGCTTGAGCCGTAGGTCAACCTAGTGCTGGACTTCGGTAAATTACGCAAGATCTATTTGGTATGTTGTCTAGAATCATGAGGTGCCTTTTTTTTTTTTGGGGGGGGGGGGGGGGGGGGGGGGTTATGGCTATGGAAGCTAGTATGATCCACCTCTGAGTACATATTGTCATTGTTATAATAAAGGCTTTCTGAAATGTGAAATAATTTCTGGTATTTGTAATGGAAAAAAAAAAACATTGACACTGACATGTTTATAATACTGGATGTGAGACTCATCACAGCAGAGGTAACTGAGAAGGGTCTTGATTTAGTGGGATTACCGACAGAGATAAAGGGAAAACAGGCAGAGGGGAAGCGAGGGGGCGAGTGAAGCGTGCGGGAGGCCCTGTGAAGAGAGGTGAAAGCTGTTTTGTCGGGAGACTGCTGACAGGGAAAAGGCATTCTGGGGTGTGACATGTTTGTTACAGTGGGCCAATATTGGCATCTGTCACGCAAGCTCTCCCCTGACTCCTGCCACTCCTCTGCTTTAGCCTTCCCTCAGACAGGGAGTGTGTATCTGTGCTGTGCTGACAAAGTGGCCGACAGCTGTAACCTCCTACTCATCTCTATCTCTCTCTGTCTCCCAGTCTCTCTCTTTCTCTCTGTGGAGAGAAGGGGGGGCGGGTACATTTCTAAGCTCACAGATTTCACCATGATTCACTTCGATTCAATTCGCTTATTTTGAGACTGTTCACACTGCAGGAATAAACACTGTTTTGGACAATCACTCAATTTTTTGTCATTTTACTCAATACACCCCCATTAACAGTGCGATTCAAGTGTGCAACAAGATCCTGTGCATACAGCACCATCTGTCAAACATGGTAGAGGCACTGTTATGGCATGATCATGGTAATACGACCATCCAATAAGGTCTGTTTTTCAAACCAGCACACATAAGTGAAATATTGACAACTCCTTATAGATCCACTAAAATCACACACTTAACTATAAACTATATTTAAATGAATGATTTACTATAATCAGATGATCGATGTACAGTAGGCTTTTATCACAAAATAAATAGTGGTTAAAAGTTGACAGTGATCTGCTAAAAAGATCTATGGTTATGATGGAAAGCTCTAAACTTGTCATAACCCCTTTAGACCCTGTGGGCAAGCCCACACTTCTTCACTCTCATAACTACTGTATATTACTGGCATGATTAACATCAGTTTCATAGGCCCTAAAATTGAACCCTGAGGGACTCCACAAGATATGCAAAACCAAACGGTTACCAAATAATTCACTAACAGTTTCTGCATTAGGAACAATTACGGAATAATAAACAACTGATCTTAAAAAAAGGAGGGGAAAAGTGCTGATATTGCTACTGAAGCTTTCAAGCAATAGAGCTGAGACAGAGGCAGTGTTTTGGATGGACAGTCATCATGCTCCACTGATGCTCTGCTTGCATATCCCTGATTTTACATCTGGCATGCATTGGATGTGAGCTTTACATTCTCGAATGCATATATTAAACTGAACGATTCTAACATTCCAGCTGCAGCCTTGTAATCACTGCATCACCATGTACTTTTACATCCCAAATTTGTGTCTCTGCCTTTTCTTATCTCACCTCTCATCCCCCTCTGGTCCTCCTGTCTGAGTGTTGAAACTGCAGGTCTAATTTCTTCATTCCTTCTCTCTCTACATGTTTGTTGACTTTGTCAGAGGACAAAGGTGCTGGAATGTTCTGGGGTCGTGGTTCGAGTTTAGTCATTTTTTTGGTGGTTAGACTCCAACACAAATCTAATATCTTAGCGGTGGGAGGACTGTATATTTTCTAACGGCAACACATTGAAACATCTCTGGATTTTTTTTTCGACTACACACAGAACACAACATACAGCGTTCTTGGTTGAAACAAAGGTTTAGGAAGGAAGATTCAGGCTTATGGAACTTCATAATAGCCATTTTTTTTAAGGACAGACTGCAATGTTGCAAAGACTGAGAAAAGCAAGACTGCAACTACATTTCTTTTGAGATTATTTATTTATTTAGATTTTTTTTTATTTGATTCGATTATTTTCCTATATATATATATATATATATATATATATATATATATATATATATATATATATATATATATATATTAGAAGGCCTCCCCAGCATTTCATTCATGTGTCATTTTTTCTGTGATGCTAATGCTGACTTTGACTGATAAAATTCCACTAACAGATAAAGTAAAAAAGATTCAACAGATATAATATGATTTTTTGTTCTGGAAAATGCTTAATCTCGCCTCGTTTGCTCCATAAAGCAGAGATAAGCAGATGGTTAAATACCTGCAGCTATTCGCTTTATAAGAGCATTGTAAGCGCTCTGCTAAATGTTTATTTCAGCCCAGCTATTACCGAGTACTGCTGTGTTAAGGCTCGACAAGTGCTTTAGAAGAGCACTGCAATGTCCCTCCAGACCGAAGTGTTACCAAAAACGTCAATGGCCGCCCTTAGATGTTCAGCCAAAGTATAACAAAACCAAATTCCACCACTTTGAAGCAAGTTCAGTGCTCTCATTGTTGCCAGACATCTCAAAGAATCACAAAATCCACACACCGAGGTGTGTGATCTTGGGCCGGCAGTGTGCCCGTACTGTATAAGTTGGAATCCAAACACGGGCCTGCAGATGAAATGCGCATTTCACAAAAGATTCCATTAAGAACCAAAGACAGTACATGTCTGCGATACACAAAATTACAGTCCCTGTATCACTCTACAGCCGCCGTGTGACTACGAAGCACGTTCACAATCGATAACGTAGCAAGCAGTAATCCAGTGCAGGCCATTCCTGTTAGATAGCAACCCATTTCAAGACCATTAAGCGTCAAATGGACTCGAATTGCATGGACGCTTGCTAAAAGAGGCTCATTTGAAAAAGTTGTGTTTTCTCGACTACAAGAGCCAGTTGCGGCAAAATTATTTAGGCGCATGTGTATCGCCGGCACAAGTCCAGAGCCTGTTGTTATTGTGTTACAGCCGAGGGAAGAGTGCAAATAGAAAATGCATGGGTTGTTGAAAGAAAATAATACATTTTGCGACGACAGTGATAGGCCGGTAACAAAGACACAAGGCTGTGGGCTGAAATGCATGTGGCTTTAGGGAGGCCACATTCAGCAGAGCAAGGCTGAGCGTCTTTCAGCACTCAGATGAATGGCAAATGTGACTTTGGTTGGGGTGCAAAATGCCCAGGTGCGAATTTGAATGCCCATTAACAACCCTGTTATTTTGCCTCAGAATGAAACGTGCAGATGTTCCTTTTTATTAAGGGCTTATGAATAATTTAATGAGCTCTGCTCTGATTTGATGGTTTAGCCCGAGCTTTGTTTTTTGCACTGTAAGAAAACTGTAACTATTTTTTGTAAATATCTTACTGGATAGCCCTGTGGTCCAGTACTGCTGTGTGCTGCTAGCTAGCAGAGGAGGTGGTATAGCGAGTCAGGATTAGCTTTTAGGGTTAGCTCGTTTCCTTTCACCCCGCTCTTCCCTGGATTAGGCCTCAGGGAAAGCAGACTTCACAAGGTTTGGTTTGTTTAGTAGCTCGTTTCCCAATAACTAACGGAGTCTGACAGTGATGAGCTAGTGATGAGTTACAGAAGAACAATCCAGTATACAAGTATCAACACCACCATATTCTCCCAAAGTGGCTGTTGAGTTTAACTGCACTGCTAGCTTTAACTAGGGCTAGCTGGGCCTTTGCTAGTGGGCTGGGTATATGTACATTTTGGGGGCTTAAATATTGATGAGTCAAGGCTGTTGCATAACAGTAAATGGCCAGTTTTAAAGCTCAGTAACAGTGTTTGAGGTTCATGTTATGACACTTCTATGTACCTCATCATGTAACTCTCATTATTTGGCTATTCTAAGGTAAATACTGGTTTCCAGTGTACATTGTACCTTTGCATCTAATCAAGTTAGTAGCTGGTAATTGACTAAGTGCTTATTGCTTATTGCTTATTTTCAAAGCAGTTTTAAGTCTTTAAGTCTAAGTTTAAGTCTTATCAAGTTAATAGCCGGTATTTAACTGAGCATTTACTAACACTTTTAAAATTTTTATGCTAGATTAGCTGTTTTCTACATGATCACCCTTCTTCCTGCTTTATTTGAACCTGCACTTTATGACAGAAGGGCTCAGTACAGTACTGAAAAGATTTTTTGCTCTTAACAAAGTGTTTATTGTACATTACTACAACTGGTAATGTAACTATTATTGATTTTCACATAAAAGACCTTGTTAAAAATGTACTAATAAAGATCATCATTAATAAGTCTTAATGCATAGTGAATAGTGAGAAAAAAACAAGGCCTTCATAAATCCCTAATTTGTGTACCTTAAAACAAGTGTGACCCAAATGCATGTCATTTTATACATCCAGCATACACAAAAGAATATACTGGTAGGGGTCAGTAGTGTAACAGTGTGGTACATGCATACCTACATGCATTAGATTGTGGACATCCCTTCAATGAATGCATTCAGCTACTTTAAGTTGCACCCATTGCTGACACTGATTTGCAAACACACACACAGCTTGTCTAGACCCTGTAAAGAAGTACTGCAAATATATCAGGACTCTCTGAAGCTGATAAACATAAAGCAATTGACACCATGTCTAAAGCCAGGCATGTGCTAGTGGGGTATAAAGCCCCCCATCATCGAGCTGTGGAGCAGTGGGACTGTGTTCTCTGGAATGATGTTTGGTGCTCCATCCAGTACTTTTGAGATGAGATAGGGAGCTGGGGATGAGGTAGGGTGGTTGGCATCCGGGGTCCTGACCTCACACACGAGCAATGAATGAGCAGTATATAAATATATATGTATATATATTTGTGTGGCCTAGCCTTCTAGTGTACTATAGATTCAGCTTTCTTCTTTCTTCTTTCAGTGATCTCTCTCTCTCTCTCTCTCTCTCTCTCTCTCTCTCTCTCTGTTTTTAGCTCTCCTAGACATAACCCCCTCAACCCCCATCCTCCACACGTTTATACACACACAAACAATAGAGTTAGTACCCACTCATTACCACTAGTGGTGTTTTTCCATGTGTGCCCCGGAGACTTTCTGATCATTTACTGACAACATCATTATCCGGATCAGAACTTATTGATCCCACCATACTGCTGGGAACAATCACACACACACATACACACACACACACACACACACACACACACAGTTTGCAGCTGTGAGGTACATTGTGTGCACCACAGGTGAATGAGCAGTACAGTGCTAGACAAGGCTACTTCTATTGTTGTTGTGAGTGTGCAGGGTGAACACCTTTGCCGTTGTGTCTCCTGAGTGAGCGCCAGACACAACAGAGATGTTTGCTGGAGGAACATTCTCATATTCTCAAACTCTGCCCAAACAGCAGTCTCTTCTGACTCAGCATCACAGTATATTGGAGTAAGCTGGGGATAAAGCCCTCCCAGGGGAAGATGCACCAGCTCCCCACCCTCCACCACCCTGGATTATTTTCTGTCCTGATCAAATGATGGAGACAAATCATGCACTTACTGAATTGATCTAATTCATTCTGTAATTGTATCTCAGTGACTGCTGTCCTGGGATTATGTGCTTTATGGGGTCAGTCAATAATAGCATAGAATATATAATTATAATGGGGACATTTCAAGGTGAAAAGCCAATTAGTGGAAAAGAACTCATAAGATAGATAATCTATCTATCTATCTATCTATCTATCTATCTATCTATCTATCTAACTATCTATCTATCTATCTATCCATCCATCCATCCATCCATCCATCCATCCTCCCACCCACCCACCCACCCATCCTCCCACCCACCCACCCACCCATCCATCAATCTATCCATTTATCCATCTATTCATCCACCCACCCATCCATCCATCCATCCAATCATCCGCACACCCATCAGTCCATCCACCCACCCGCCCAGATCTATCAATCTATCCACCCACTCACCCAGATCTATCAATCTATCCACCCACCCACCCAGATCTATCAATCTATCCACCCACCCACCCAGATCTATTCATCTATCCACCCACCCGCCCAGATCTATCAATCTATCCATCCATCCATCTATCCATTTATCTATCATCCATATATCTATCTATCTATCATCTACCCATCCATCCATCTATCCATCCATCCATCCATCTATCCATCCATCTATCTATCGGTCCATCCATCCACCCACCCACACACCAATCCACCCACCAATCCACCCACCCATCCATATCTGTCTGTCTATCTATCTATCCATATATCCATCATTTGTTAGAATGTGCTCTAACAAATGGTTCTTTGAGTGATGCAGCAGAAGAAACACATATATATATATATATATATATCCATCCATCCATCCAGAAGAAACACCTTTGCTTCCGTAAAGAACCATGTTGGGTGTGAAGAACCTCTAAATTGATCTCATTTGATGTAAAGGTTCTTTCGACCATTAACAGATTGTTTGCACTCAAACAAAACAAACATCTGCGCAAAAGTGGTTCTCCAAACGCATCGCTGAAAGAACCGTCTGAAGCGGCTTTATCTGTGAAGAGCTTACACAACGTGCAAGTGAAGCGAGTACAGGCTTCATCCACTAGGCCTCAAAACCTCTGCAGAGTCTGCAGTTCAGACTCACAATATGCCACAAACGCATACACCAGCACATGCCCATACACACACTTTCTCTGTCTCTCACTTTCTCCTTCTCTCACACACACTCACTCACTCACTCACTCCTTCTCACTAACTGCGAGAAAGAAGAGAGCCCATGCCCTATATAGAAATCCCAGTGGGAGCGTGTGAATCTTTTCTCCTCTCTGAGTAGCTGTTTTGTCATGTTTTATATCATTCAACTAATAAAACGCAACTCCTTTTTTTTACTAACGCTCCGGGTCCCCGAAGAGCTTTGTTCTAAATGTACTGCAAACACAACTGTTTGCCTTCAGAACAAGCTCTTTTGTTTTTTTACTCCCTCTCTCTCTCTCTCTCTCTTTCTGTCATCCCCCTCTTTGCACAATTTGCTCTCTCTCCTTCTCTCTCCTACTGTCTATATCTCTCTCTAACACTCTTTAATGCTCCCTCCCTCTCTCTCTGTCCATAAAGTAGAGCACCAAGACACTACGAAGACACTATTCCCTGCTACATCCCTGCCAGATGAGGAGATTTAGCTGGCTGTGTCACAAGAGAGGGAAAGAAAAGAGCTTTTGTTCCGTTTTTAAAGAAATTTGTTACTCTTCGCCGGGTACAGCTAGTCCAATCGGCCCAATCACACCCACCCCTCCCCACCTTCCTGTAATGCCAGCTCTTACGTCTCACTAATGATGAAATTCTAGATGAGGAATAGAGTCGTTTGGAAAGCATGGGGGGAAAAAAAACAAAAAACAAAGAAAGTCCTGCCTTGCTGACTCACTGGCTTTGCCTGGTCGGCCATAGGAAGTGTGATTAGGAGACGGACTACTGGTTCACTACGGAATCATCATCCACTAATGACAGCATTTACTCCATTGGTATTCAGCACGCTTGGCCTAATGAGAAAGAAGGGTGGATGAGGAGGCTAAGCTCTTAGGAACAGTGGTTCTATATAGGACCCCAAAAAGGGTTAGATGGTTTGGAACAGGAGCAGAATCTTTTCTGGAGCTAGAAGCATTGGCTAAAAAGGCTTGTTGAGGAGGCATGTGCACTGTAAAAATCATAATTTTATGAAAAATAAATAATTAATTTAATATTTAATATTTGTTTCATAATTGTAGACACAACCTCGTACAGTACAATTACTTATTGGCTCCTGGCACCATCTATTTACGTACAGAGCATGCCCTCCAGTCACTGCCGCTTTCATGGAATGGTCGACTGAACGACAGAAACGCTATTCTCGCAATTACAATTATTATCAATATTTAAAATAGAATGAAAAAAAAGATGATCAGAAATGTGTGGTAGTAAAATAAACCCCCCAATGGCAAATTTCTAAGCTTTTATTTTCTGGCAGAATTTTTTTGAAACACTTGCTAAGCCAAACCCAGGTTACTACACTAACTGCAGAGGTTGCTAAAGTGTAGTACAGTGGCTATGTAGCTAAACATTTATTACACAGTTATCTTCCCAAAATTATTATAAAATAATAGCCCAGGCAGTGAGTTCGTAAGCATTCTGTGTAATAATGTTCAGTGGTGAAGCTTTTAGAGATCAAATCAAATTAAAATAAATCAAATTTATTGGTATAGCGATTTATTTTCAACTGGCTTTGTCACAAAGCAGCTTGGCAGGATTCAGTAAGAGGACAAGAGATCATCTAAACATAAAAACCTAAAACCCCCTGGTGAGCAAGCCAAAGGCCACAGTGGCAAGGAAAACCTCTCTAAATTCTGAATTACGAAACCTTGGGAGGAACCAAGACTCACAATGGGAACCCATCCTCTGTTGGTCAGAACTATGTATAAATTAGTCATAATAGACAATGATGCACCCTATAAGACTGTTTTATTGCTCAGGTGTGCTGATATATTCACAATATGAAATAAGATCATCATCACCATCATCATCATATGATGGAATATGTTCAAACCTTTTGTTCCATTCACTATTACTGTGAACCATTCTGACATGTTGGGTTTCTCCAGAATGGAGCATTTCACACCAACCCACTCTGAATCCATTTAACCATTATATTATGGAGGAATGGTGAATATTATTATTTTTCTTTCATGCTTTGTCCAGCTTTTGATGTCCATTAACAGCAAAGAGAGAAAAGAAGAGAAGAAAAGGTCTATGAAATTGCTCTCAAAAGTCCTACGGTTTCACATGTTTTGTAATACTACTACTACTACAAATAATAATAATAATGATGTTAAAAATAATAATAATATTTTTTGTATTACCCATTAAAAAAAGTGCCAATAAGTACTACATTGATGATCCTACAACTAAATGCCTAAACAGAATAACAAAAAAAAAAATCCCATTTAACCCCTTAAACAGTCTATGGACAGCCAGCATGCCTTAATGTGTAATTAGCCTTTCTGCATTAGGGGGCTAAGCATTGAAATGTGCCTTCGAGAGGTCATTGCTCTATGTATAACCATTGCATTTTACCCTTGAAGAACCTTTTGTTTGTATGAACATTTTTTGGGCTGTAAATGTTGCTAGTCTTTCATGGTGGTTGAATTTGATTAAAGTTTTAGAAAATATTTCAAAATCTATACAAGATATATTTCAATGTTTTCTCAATGTATTACATTTCATGAATGTAGCTGAGCTCTGTCAACAGCAGCAGGCTATACCCACAGCTTTCCTATTAGGCTAGATCACAACACAGAGAGGCTGTTTCTCCAAAATATGGCCAAAAGTCAGGATTCTGGATGGCAGCTACTACTGTGTGATGCACTTTCGGAAATTTCCATATATACCAGTATGTCAGTTTATTGAAAACCACATAAACAAGTCTATTTGGTAGAACTGAACAGCTCAATGTGGTTTAAGGCAGATCTGGGTTGATTTAGGCCTGCAGGTTGCATGATGCTAATTGGTGTACATAAGCTTTCATTACTTGTTAGCTACGTTAGCAAGCAAACAAGCAAGAAGCAAGCTTTAGACACCAAACCATCCTTATAAACATCCATCTCAGTGATCCTCAAAAGCAGCATGGGGAGCCCGTAGAGTAAACCGCCTGATCGCCTGACCGCCTGACCTTTTCCGACGAGCTCAGGTGAGCTGTCTAAGGCCTGCCACAGCTGCGGCCAGGCAGGCGCTCACCCCTAAAGAGAGTTGTGAGAGCTTTATTGCTAAGTGGGCCTCAGCCCGCTAAAGTGCCTGGTGTCTGTGTTTAACAGGACCATTAAGGATGGATCAATAGAGAGAGAGAGAAAGAGAGAGAGAGAGAGAGAGAAAGAGAGAGAGAGAGAGAGAGAGAGAGGGAGGGAGGGAGGGTGAGGGTGAGTGAGGGGACTTGCGACTGTCAGGGTGATGTGTAGTTAGTGCCTGATTGTCCTGAGGTGTCAGTGGATCTAAAATGCTCTAATTCCTCTTTCCCACTAATGTCCCTTAATACAGCGTAATACACCTGACTCCGTTGCAATTAAACTGGATCCTCTCAGGGCACGGCGTCCCCCTCTCTGAGTAAACGACACAAACATGTTGGGGAAGCTGGAACTAGGGGCAATCCGTTTTCTTTCTTCATTCATTTATTTGGAACATGAACCAACCACACAGGGTCGACTAAAAAAATAAAGCTGCGCTGTAATCCTAACTTACATCCTCTCGGCCAAGCAAGTGAAGGTAGCATTTTTGTAATTATTAGCCTTTAAAAAGTCTTACTTGCATTTTTAATATGTCTTGCATTTTTATATTCAAAAAAATAACGGACTATTTCTGTCACTAGTCATGACAGGTTAGTAATACGAGTAGCACTAAATACAAGTTCAATTCTTCAGTTTAATGTAATAATTGATTAAAAAAAATCAATTCAACATGATAGATCATGGACCCAATTAATGAATTAATTAATATATATTATTATGTCACTGCACTGCGGTACAGTGCAGTGAGTGGCTCGTTGGATTAGTGGAAAATTAGCCGTAAACCAGATGTTAAATATTGCATTTGGACGTACTGAAGGCCATAGTGTGAAGGAAGTAGCTGAATCAGCAGGTGTATTTAAGCATACGGTCATACGGGTCTACTAGCAGTGGCAGAAATCCCAGTCCACAGGAAATTCTTGTCTTTCTCAAGCAGAAGTGAGCAAAGGCCTCTTGCGTGCCACTTTGCTCTGTATGTTGATGACCTGCAGTTCCCCCCAGAGTGTTCTTTCAGAAATCGGTGGTGAAGGACCTGTGTTGACTTTTAGAAGCAATTCTTGCTTGGAAGCGAATCAGTTTTCAGGCTGTGTGGCCCCTGTCTAGAATTTCCTATTCTCAACCTATGAATACTGTCACCCCATTAAAGTTACTGCCCCCTCAAACACACAAGGTGACAAATTTTTGTTTGCTCTGGGAGGTTTTATATATATATAAACACAAGCGGGAATGTGTTATTCGATAATCCACAAGCTCTGTTGCTTTTATACAAACGTTTTTACAAATTAAAGAAACAACGCTAAAGCAATGGCGTAAAAAACAATTCATGAAGCTTTTGTCTGATTATAGCAGTGTTTTTTTTAGAAACTTTGTAACTTGCCCTTCAGTTTAGAGAATTTAGGTCCCTCCTCATTCATAGAGGTTGAAGGCTGGTATGAAAGGCACCGCAAGGCGATGTTGAAAAGACGGTCGCAGAGTGAAGAGGAGATTCGCCTATAAGGGTTTTTTAATTGTGATACTGACAGAGTGATTGGTGTGGTTGGTTGTGGGTATGGTTGGTGTGGTGCACCAGATAACACTACTACCTGCCAGTGAGCTACCACACCATGTGGGAGGCTGAGGTTCGATTCCTGGTTCTGACTATGCTGCGCTGCACCAATAAGAGTCTTTGGGCAAGACTCCTAACACTACATTGGTCCACCTCTGTAATATGAGTAACCCTGTAAGTCGGTCTGGATAAGAGCTAATTCAAAAACAGTAAAAGAGCTTTAGCTGAATTTTATTAAATGTTGTGTAAGATGGTAAGTCTATGGTTCGGCCCCCTCAGTTCGTTTATTCTTAGGACTCCCACCTTTCACATGACATCCCCAGACTGGGAGGCTTTTGACAATGGAGCTCTGAGCCCTTGCTGGCATTTGAACTTATGATCTCCAGCAGCAGTTAGACTCTTAGACCAACCCTCTAGAGCTGTGAAAGCATACTAAATAAAATCACAGTTCTACGGACACAAATGTACATGGTGTCACAGCTGTGGAGTGGCACATCTGTCTAACTGCTTGCTTGCCCCTTCAAATCCTATCGACACCACAGCCCTCCATGGTCAGGAGGCTGAGAATAGGAAGCCTTCTTCTATGTGGTA
This sequence comes from Salminus brasiliensis, assembly GCF_030463535.1. Classification (NCBI taxonomy): domain Eukaryota; kingdom Metazoa; phylum Chordata; class Actinopteri; order Characiformes; family Bryconidae; genus Salminus; species Salminus brasiliensis. Next base: position 8,293,233 of record NC_132880.1, read on the forward strand.
GGTGAAGTTCTAACCGACCTGCAGAAGCAAAAAATGAGATGCAGAAGTTGTGAGAAATGTTAAAATAGTTAAGAGAGATAAGTTGAGTTAACTGTTGGGTCATCTGTTACTGCATCATTTTAGGCTGGCCTGTGTAAATCAGATGTGGGCAATAAATCTGATTCTGCTGTGTAAGCGTAGCCTGATAGAGTGTCAGGGATCACATAAGCAAGCCTGGGTACATCTGAGGTGAGGGGGAAATGTCAATGGTGTAGTTGTTGAAGTACACACGTATGTTTATGGTACTACGAGTGGCCAAGTGTATGTGTGTAACTGTCTATGTGGGATGTTTATGGTGAGTGGCAGGCTGATGTATTTATTTCTCTCTCTCTCTCTCTCTCTCTCTCTCTCTCTCTCTCACTGTCTCACTCCCTCTCTCTCTCAGGGCGATGTGTAAAGCAGTGAGTGTTTGCCTCCGGCGGATCCCCCTGGCAAAAAACTGTGTGGTGCCATCTTCCTCTGCCAGTCCATTAGGGATGCAAGGTGTGTCAATCAGCTCCCCCCACGCGCGCCGCTTTACGGGGTGGTGGGGTGGGGGATGTATGGGGGGGGGGGGTAGTGGAGAAGGTAGACAGCAGGGGAAGAAGGAAGGTGTGCACAAACATGTGGCAAAGTCGGCTGCATGCACCTCGCAGTTTCCAACTAGGATGAGAAGGCGACAAGTGTGCTGACACACACACACATACACACCTCATTATTAACTTGGAAGGGTATCGAGAGCATTTGTCCACATTTCCAGCATGTTTTTTTTTTTTTTCTTCCTCCTCTCACTCACTCTCTCTCGCCCTCTCTCCCTCTCTCTCTTTCTCAGACACACACTAGTTCACACTCTCACACAGCCTGCCACGGATCAAATTGAGTCCGTTTTCGGCAATCTTTCTCCCCCGTCCTTGCTGACACCGGTGATAAGCTAGTGGAGCTAGTGCCTGCTGCCGTGGCTCCACAGCTACGTCTGGCACTAGTCAGCGAAAGGCCTGTTGAAAGTGCGGGTTCTAAACTTTCAATCTGTGCTCCATTTGGGTTTGTAACTAGAACAGAAGACCTTTTATTAGTCTTGAATTGGATGACAAGTAACACACAGCTTGTCTAGTCTCTGTAGAGAAGGTACTGCCAATAGAATAGGACTCCCTGGAGCAGATAAACATCAACCTATTGGCACCGTGCCTAATGTCAGGCAACTGCATTCTCCGGAATGATGGATGGTGCTTTATCCAATACTTTTACTTCTAGGATGGGTTGGTGAGCTAACACTCTTGTTGTTGAATGCAATCAGATCCTCACAGCAATGCTCCAACATCAAGTAGAAAGCCTTCTTCCCTGGACAGTAATGACAGCCACTCCACTCCTTTTTTTTAATTCCCTTGATTTCAGAAGAAACAATGAATGAGCAGCTGTCCCAATACTTTTGTCCATACAGTGTACTAGTGGCAGCCAGTGAACAGTCAGTTTTTTTATAAAGTTGATGTATTGGAGGCAGGGAAATTGTCAAGTTTGAGGATCTGAGCCACAGAGCCAAACTGTGACGGCCAGATCTGGATCAGAATCTCCAGAACATCAGGCATATTTTGTAGGGTTCTTGGTGTGCTGTGGTCAGCGCCTACCAAATGTGCTACAATGAAGAATAACTGGTGAACCAGAGACAATGTCATGGGCACCTAAGACTCATTGATGGATCTACCTTAAAACTTACAAGATTTAAAGGATCAGCTGCAAATGTCTTGGTGCCAGATACCACAGGGCACCTTCAGAGGTCTGGTGGACTTCATGCCTTGACGGGTCAGAGCTGTTTCAGTGGCACGAGAGGACCTTACATAATATTCATCATGTGGTTTTTAGTATTGGTGTATGTTAGTAATGCCGTTAGTGACAACTGAGATATCTCTATATAAACATTTATAAAGGCTTCAGTTAAGTCACATGACTCTGGAGCTTCTTTGACTTTCCTCTTTAGTCTATATGTTGGCCAATCCAATGTGTGCTGTCAAACAAACCCTTTTTATGTGGGAACAGAGAAGCCAACAGCTGTAGTCAATCATGATCACTAACAGGAAGTTAAGAGGTCTTGTCCTTGGCAAGTTAAAAAACATTTTGGAACATTTTCAGAGGCACTGAATTAATAATGTAAGTGGGTGCATGTACATTTTTGACCCTGTATGTATATTTATAACCCTGTGTTAATTTCAGAAACCCAGCTTTTTTCTAATAATGATGTATGTTGTTCAAAAAAACAACAAATTAAAAGATTTGCCATGGCATTCATGTCCATGAGGAGTGTATATATCGCTGTTGTCTAATAAAAATCATCTTATTTTTGCCCGTTTGTAGTTTTCTCCACAGTTTGTAGCTGCCTTGTACACTGTGTAAATCATTTTGGATGAACGGACCAAATTACTTTAAGCAAGGTCTTATTTTACATTAACTTCCATTCAAAGGAACAGTTTTGCCTTCCTCTTTGAAGTCACAATCTTGGAGATACATTTTTTACATTGGACATAAACAATATATAAGCTTCTGACCATTGAACTGCATTCAAGTAAATGCATTTACTGACCATCAGTGTGTTTGTGTGCTAACAATACACTAATAAGAACTCTATCTATAGAAGCTCAAAGCCTTGGTGTAGACATGGATGATCAGTTATCGTTCTCAAGCCATGTTGCAAATCTAACTTGGTCATGCAGATTTCTCCTGTACAACATCCAGAGAATTCGACCCTTCCTCTCTAGAGAGGTCACCCAGGTGCTTGTTCAGTCTCTCGTCACTTCAAGACTTGACTACTGCAACTCTCTTCTGGCTGGTCTCCCTCTGCGCACCACCAGGCCCCTGCAACTTATCCAGAATGCAGCGGCACGGGTCATCTTCAACATTTCAACGTTCAGTCATGTTCAGTTCCTCTGCTGCATTTTCTCATCACTGGCTTTATGTAGCTGCTGCCTGCCTCAGATTCAAAGCCTTAATGCTGGCCTACAAAGCCAAGACTGGACCATCCCCTCCGTACTTGATGGCAATGACCAAAAGACAATCTGCACCAAAAGCCCTTCGAGCTTCAAGTATGGCTCAACTCGACCGCCATCCCTCAAAATCCACGGAAGACAAGTGTCCAGTCTTTTTTTTGTCTAGGCACCAGAGTGGTGGAACGAACTTCCCCTGGGTGTTGGAATGGCAGAGTCGATTGCTGTCTTCAAACACAGACTGAAGACCCTCCTCTTCTGAGAGTACTTGGCCGAATAGTAGAGTACTATGGTCTCCATATTGACATGTGTTTAGTAATGCCTAAACTTAGAGGGATCTTTGAATTTTAGTCTATTTAAACTAGCTCTAAACTAGTTTTGCAAGTCGCTCTGGATAAGAGTGTCTGCTAAATGCTGTAAACGTTAATGTAAATAAGAGCAAAACATCTGAAATGTGCATCCCTATTAACACTGAGGGTTGTGAGTTCGAATCCCAAGCCATGCCGCTTTGCCATCAGCAGCCGGAGTCTGAGAGAGCACAATTGTCTGTGATGGTGCTCTGTCCCCTTATCACTCGATGTGCCTGTTAGCTGGTGCGTAGGAGCCGAGGACCCGGCGCTTGTCTCTGAGCATGTCGGCTGCCCGGCTGCCCAGCGACCCTGCTACTGTTGGACTACCGCATTGTTTACATTTTCTCATCGTTGCCATTATGTGTTTAATTAAGCTTTCATGCAAAAATAGCAGCTGAGTATTAAAACAAAAGGCTGACGAGGTTCAGCTCATTGTGTCAGCGTAGTCTCCATCGACCCTGAAACTGCTTCGGCACTGATCCTCATAGTGAGCTATTCTGAGAATGGAAGAGGGAGTGTGAAGTCCCTCGCTGGACGTGGTTTGAAATATCTTTAAAAGTGTTGTATAAACATGCTTGGAAGAGCTTTCCGTGAGTGGACAGGGCCTCCATGACTCAAACTGCATGAACTTTTTTTTTTTTTCCCTGACAGTAACTCACATTGTAATGTTTGTGTAGGTGGCAGAACTGGCAGTTTCTGTCTGTGTGTGTGTGTGTGTGTGTGTGTTTAAGTGCATTCGCTGCTGCGGGTCATTTCGGAATGCATTGTCTTTCCAACCGTCGACTGTAATTTAGTCAAAAACGGTCAACGCACGGTAAGCGTGATCTCTGTCTCTGCAGCCTCTGCCAGCTTTGTGCTGCGAGCGAAGTGAAGAGAAAGTCTCCCTACCTGTGGTGGAGGGGCGTCATAACCCCCCATCCCCCCCTCCCCTTCCCCACATCCTCGCTGATGTTCCAGGATGTGGAGGCAGTACATTAACAGATACTTTATTCTGGGCCACTGCCAGTGTTTAGCGTACATACACACACACACGCATGCACACATACATCAGCTGTGTGGGTGATTCCTCTCCCCAGCAGCAGCAGGAGGTCAGGTGGCCCTCTGCAGTGCATGCTGGGAGCGTGGGTGTACGGGGGCGTGTGACGACTATTTTCAACTTTGGTTTAAAATCAACAGCAAATGTTGCGCGGAGCGTCAAAAATAAATAAATAAATAAAAAAGTAAGAAAGAAACCAAACCATGGCCCACAGTCATGCAGGAGCTGCCGAGGCCTTTGAATAAGTGAGAGTGTTCTGACAACAAGCCTGAGTTGAATATCTTAACGTAGAAATGATCGCTCTGCGCCAGCAGCAGTACTTTTAATGACTTCGTAGCACTTTTTGAATTGAACACAATGCACGGCTGTGATGGCCTGCGGACGGGGTCTGTACTAAGCTGAAACAGTGGCGTGAGTACTGCTTGGGGTGTGGCCTGTGGCGCGCATGAGGGCCTGTGCACCCTCTGATAAATTGTGATGTTACTAATGCACTCACCAATTACACACTACTCTACTAATAACACTTCTAGAAATACAGACGCTTCAAATGGTTCTTTGAGTGAGAAGAACCACTTTCGTCCCTTCTAAAGAACGATGGGCCTTATTCAACAATATCTTCCTAAGAACTTTCTTAACGAAAGGTCAATGTCAGATTCACAGTGTGTTTTCAAAGCACAGAATTGTTCACTGCTATGAGAATAAAGTGGGCTTCGAGAAGAAATCTCTCAAGAACGGTTGGTAAATGGGGTCTCATGTTTGTAATAGAGATATGTGAAGAGTGTGAAGAACCTATACATTGGTAAATGAAAGCTTGAGAGAAACTTCTACCAGGCTTTTCTTCAGCCAGTCACCAGCCTCCACCTGTTTTTTTGCTGCTTTCAGAAGAGACGTCACGGTTCTTCCTCCTTCCTCCCCACCGCCACAAGTTTGGTCCCAACGGGTCCCGATGTAGCAAGGCCTGGGCTGACAACGGGGCCTACGCCAAAGATTTTATCCAATAACCAAGAGTTTTGACTTTGTTAAATTTACGCTTTACTGCACTCATGTCTTCAAAGTCTTCTAGTAGAAATAACCTCTCCATCAAGTGACGGGTTTTCAGACCTTTTAAAGGTTCTTCACTGTCACAAACATGAGGCCTCCAACTGTTCTTGTTCTAAAACTATTAAGTACCTCAACAAAGCTGATGAGTTTCTTACTTGAGCTTACCACACACTCTTAACTATAAAGGTGCGTCAAATGGTTCATTGAGAAATAGCATAGAAGGACCACTTACACTCATAGGGCCCTATTTTAGCGATCTTTAGGGCGAGCCGTCAACCACGCACCAGACAGCTTGATTTAGGGCGTGCCAGTGTGTCTTTGCTATGGCAACGACAGGAGAAGTAGGACTTGCGCAGCTCGTAATGTGCAAAAGGCATGTAGTAAGTCTCTTAAATAATTATGGGTGTGTTTTGGACTTAATGTGCAGAAAACCAATCAGCGTGTCACTCAACATTCCAGGGGCGGTCTGACTTTTGCGGATCGCTTTTTCAATAGGGCATCGCGCCGATTCTGGGAAGGCGTGCTGAAGCAGTGGAGCTCCTCACCTCTAGAATAATGTTATTTTAATTTGTTTCTGTTCATTGTTAATGTAAAAGTTTGCATAGCTGCTAACTGGCACACACAATGGGTTTGTGCACTGCTGTGTGGGGGTGTACGCACATTGGGCACGCGCCTGTGTTGCCAATTCACTGCCTGACATGACTGTTGATGCACCGTGTCTATTAGGCGGAAGGTGAAAATAGACTGTTGACTGGGTGTAAGACAGCAGTGAGCATCGCGGCACGCTTTGATCAGGGTGTAAGATAGGGCCAATACAGTCTTATGAGTATATAATTATCCTTTCAGACCCCATATATTTGTTATATATGATCGGACAGTCAATACATTTCACTACTGCTTCTACTGTGTACAGTTAATAATCAATAAACTTTAAGTGATAGGTGAACAGTCACATTTCTTCAGCACATTTCTGAAGAAATGTTCTTATAACTAGATGTTAATTGACTAAATTCTTGCCAGCCATCTTGCCAAACACTGCCAGTATCATTCTGTGGTAGTGTAAGAGTGAACACTGTAGTAGCCTACCAGCAAACAGCCTTATTCAGTTGGCAACTTGCTAATACAACCTGCTTCACCAAAGCCAGACAGCCAATCAAAACCTGTACCCACAAGGTAAGGTAGCCTGTAGGGAATGACAATGCGGAGATGCTAAGTGAAGCAGGAAGACAAATTCAATATGCAAATAGATGGTGCCAGGAGCCAATGGGAAAGAAGTAAACAGAATAAACTAAATTCAATTCAACTTAAATATCCGGAAAAAATGGTCCAAATTTTTCACTTAACTCAAAAAAGATCAAGAAATATGGAATATATACTGTTTTATGTACATTTATGTAATTTTTTTTTGGTTCTAATGGAATAACAGTGGGATTACAGCGTAATCTGTGTTGTTATTTAATAGTTTAACAGTTTAACCCCTTGCTTGAGTGTGCATGGGTGTTAACCCCGCCTGTAGCTTGGATGTAGTTCATTTTTCTCATTCAGAAATCCAGCTCAGGCCCAGACAACAGAATGATGCATGACTAGATGCGCGTCTTGATACTGACACAACTGCACACTCGTGACACTCATGACTCACAGATATTTCTTACCTCACCGCTTAGCTTCAACACAGCACACGGAAATCCTTGCCTCCTATTAATCACCCTCTTATTCATATTGCAGCTCATTCATGGTAACTGATCACTCCCAACCTGCAACACGATACATTTTTATTATTTATAGCTCTAAAATTTTAATGGATCAAAATGTTCAAATAATATACGTTAACTTCTCTGGAATCTATACTTCACTTATGTGGCCAGTGGCATTTCAGACAGCTAAATATGATGTAATATATAATTATGGCAAGCCAAATATCAAACATTTCGGTTAGTAAAAGTTCAGTGCATCGACTGGTATGAGATGCAATTCTCATTGGTGTTATTGGTCATTTTCACCATCCCACCTCATCCCCAACTCATCCCAAAAGTATTGGATGGAGCACCACCATCAGCTTCTTCACTTTATACCCCTCTAGCCCACGCCTGGCATTAGCTGTGGTGCCAACAGGTTCCTGTACTTCTCTACAGGGACTAGACAAGCTGTGTGTGCGCATTGGTACATCTGGGTCAGCAATGGCCATAACCTAAAGGGGTGTCCACAAACATTTTGACATATAGTGCATTCAATTATATTTTTCATTATGTTTAATAGCTATGTGCATGTTGTGACATTTTTTTCTGCAAATATTAGAGCATGCTCTTTAATTTACAATGAGGAGATGAGCTAGGCTAATATTGCTTACCAGCACCGAATGTAGACTGTCACCAGAATCTCTTTGCCCCATAACCTTTGGACACGTCCATGTTAAATGAAGCCAATAAACAGTGCTGCAAAAATCTAAACAATACTACACTGAATCTAACTCTTATCTATCAGCCTTAGTCATTGATATACTTAATTAGTAATTAACAGCACAGTCTTAATTAGTAGTACAGCATTACTGCTGTGTCAGTCTCATCAGTAGGGGCTTAGCAGTCTCAGTGGGCCGAAACTCTTCAGAACTGCCCGTCATAAACCTGCGAGTCACGTTTTCATTTGTGTTGACTACAGAGCTCAACTCGTGAGTTCAAAGCATTGACTCTGCAAGAGGTTGGGGAAAAAAAAAAAGAGGGCGGTGTTGTCATGGTAACCACATAAAACTCCCAAATTCTTTGTTTCTCTGGTCAGTATCAACAAAGATCTGGGATCGCTGGGCAGAACGTGCAGACTCCTTAGTTCTGCCCAAGGCAAGGCCTCAATATCCACACACTGGCAGCAGTCAATAAAGATATTAGTAATTAAAATGATGAACGATAAACAAACAAATAAAAAATGATCAACCAAGATCAAAACACTAACTTTCAAAGTCTGTGTCTTTTGTTAGAGTTGTGCTGAAAAGGTTGCTGTTTTCTGTTTGCAAGGTGCAATTTGTTGCCCGTGAAAGAAGGACACGCTGTAGCCCTCAACATGGAAGGCACTATCACAGGGAGTACACAGCTGCTTTTATTGCTGCCATAATGGAGGCAGATTCACTAATGACTCCAGGCTATGGTTACAGCAGTGTCGCTAGCGTCCGGCATGTGGTCGCCATGGCAACCAGGCCATCACATACCTTGTGCTGCTGCTCCTGACTGCCACCTGATGGCTGAGCCAACCTGAAACACACAGACACACAGATATACATATAGACACACACACACACACACACACATGCGCACATGCACACACATGAATTTGGTATGTGAATGCAAAGTGCCATTAACTAGGCGAATGACTCTGATCATTGGGTCAAAAGGCCACGTTGTCCGTGTGTTAGAATTGGAATTTATTCCCGATTTATTCACGATTTGCTGGATGAAAACGGAAAGCTTCACTGGGTTAAGTGTAGTTGTTTAAAGCGAGCAAAGAAAGAGAAGAAGAAAAAAAGCAGGGAAAAAATAACAGATGGGCGCGACATTCTGAGCCTTAGGCAACAAACATGTCTCATTAAGCTCTGTCCCTCAATCACAGCATTCCTCGCTGTTTAGACACACACTCATACCCCCCCTACACACACACACACACACACAAATGTGCACATGCACGAACATACAGCAGGCTAATGTTGTGCTGTGTGCTGGGCTGGCACTCTTTCTGAACTGCCCTTATTGTCTTCACTGTCTTCGTGCCTCTTTCTCTCTCTTTCCATCTCCGTCTCTCTTTCTCCTTTCCTTTCTCTCCGCTGAAGACTGGCACCGCCATGAAAGGAGGAGCCGTCGCAGGGTTTCTTGACGGCTGCCCGCTAATTGCTGACCCTAACAGGCCCAATTAGAGGCAACACGCTCCCTGCTTGGGCCCAGGGGACTACACGTCCCAGCATGCCGAGCACAGACGCACTCACAACAACACGATGGAGCGACAAGAACCAGACGTTTCTTGCTTTCTTCTCCTGCCCTGTCCCCCGCCCCTTTCTCCTCCAGTGTGCGGACACTTAAAGAAAACTGGGCCTTGAGGATCTCGAGCTGAGCTGAGTTTGAAAGGCACGAGGGAGGCACAGACACACGTGATTCTTAACACGCTTGTTCCGTCAACATGCATGCGGGTCTTTGTAGTGTTGGAAAGAAATGATGAAACTGATTTTTTTGTGTTATCAATCAGATCTGTTGTTTTTTTGTTTGTATTTGTGAAAAGTTTAAACAATAAATGGTTTAGAATAATATTTGGACCTTAATGAAGTATTACGACATAAATGCGTCGGTATTAAAGGGGCCATATGCTACATTTATCTTGTAGCCTATAGTAGTCCCTGGCTGTAGTTGTTACTGTGCTTTTAAAGGTGCCCTACAACAAAAGCCTGTACTTATTTTGGCATAGTTAATTGAGAAGACGTCTTCACCGAGAAGAAACTCTGGTATAACCAAAAAAGTTATTTTTACTCCCAGCAACATTTACACACACTCAGCCCACTAACAAAAGCCTTTCAAGGCTAACTACGTTGGATACTTTGTGGAGAATATAGAAGCAAGGCTAAGATAACACTAGGCCAACCGGAGAGGAGCTGAAGCTGAGGCCGGGTCGCTGGAAAGCTGGTGAAGTAAGTGCGTGCTAGGCTAATAGCTAACATAGTCTACTGGCTGCAATCTATACAGCTACCTAGCTGAGTACCGCACCGAGAGGACACAGAGAGGACAGCAACACTGTGCTATAGGTCCTAGCCATTTTTACTGCGCAAACCAATGCTAGCCTATGCAATGCTAAGCTACCTGGCTCATGTGAGCTGCTGCAGTGCCATATACCAGCCAATTAAATATAAACCAGAGAAAAATCACCATGCTTGTAAAAGGTTTTTCTTTTTGTCCCAAGTGGCAGTCTTGCAGTTGCAGTGTACTTAACATTTATACCATTATATTAGAGAACAAGTTGAAATATTGAATATTAATTATATATCAAGCACCTCTTCCTGTGACTTAGCTGTATAGGTGCAAAAAATGTCTCAGATGTCTCTCTGAATGACTTTGTTTATATGATATCCATTGAAGCTTCATTTTCTTGCTGTGTAGGGGCAGGGAATTCTTAAAGCACAGTTAGAACCGGAAGAGCGTACACAAGGACATACAGGCCAGTGAAGAATGGAACAGAATGGAAAATCCTGATGGTTGTGGCCAGCTTAGCTTTGTATCAGTTGACCAGCTTAGCCGAATCTCTGTCCTGTGCAATTCCTTGGCATTCCGGAACAATGCTAAAGGCACTCCAGGAGTAGCTCTGAGTGTAATGGCTGAGCGTGGTAAATGTGTGTGTTTCAGGGCTTGCTGTCCAACAACACAACTGATTGAAAGGCTCTGTTTTCACACTAGCACAAAGATGCCTACCAGTTGCAGCGATCCCTGACTGACGCTTTAAGCGCTATCAAAGAGCCCAGTTGTCTTTGATGGAAGCTTCTTGATTCATTAATACTTCACTTTCTCTGTGGTGTTAAGCGCGCCAGTGTCCCGCTAACCTTGGCCCCATATGGGTCCTATTAGAGCACCCAAGTCTGACAGCCGAGCATTACAGAGAATCAAGCGGAGAGACATGATGACCGTATCAAAACACTGTCATATCTGCTCAGCACAGCTCTGATGTGCTACATACGCACACGCATACACTCGTGTGCTCACACGTGCGCTGCACAATCACTCAGTCACTGCCCCATATTGCAACACCGCTTGTACGAGATGCAGGCGAATCAATAGCATTATGTCTTTTAACCCTCACTTTCTGAACATCACCGGCGCGTCCCCATGCTGTGGAAATAAATTGCTCTGTTCTGAAATGGGGAGAATGTCAAAGCCTCAGAAGCTTGGCTATACCAAGCAAAGTATTACTTCACTCTTACAGCATATGGATTATTCTACCCTATGAAAATATAATTAACCCATGCTAATATCAAACATGTTCTAAACATGATCGTACTGATCATTCATTCAAATACAATAGAAAGAAAGTGCAGTGATTTACCATTAGTCAAGTACAAGATGTGCATATCAATGTGTGGTGACTATGACTGGAACATGCGCTAACCTTGTTTCTCAAGCCCCCCTAGTGGAATCGATTGGTATATCTTTTTATACAGATGTAAATCAGCCTCAAGCAAAGTAAACCACTCAGCGTGTGGAATCAGCGTTTTCTGTGTACTACCAGAATTGCTTTTTATTGCTGTATACAGGAAAGATGTACGAGCCTTTTTAATTCTTGTTGGATACACTATGTTTTTATCCCAGGTGAAATAAGTCATTCACACTGATATGTGATATGTATTCCTGTTCATGTGTTTTCACATCATTAATACGGTAAAATAGATTAAGCGTCAGAAATGGTAGCCTCTTATGGTCCAGAGAAAAGAGGCTGAGGCCTTAGAGTACTTCTTGCAGTGACAACGTTCGCCCAGTATTGGTGAAATTTGATGGGACTGCAGAGAAAACTAACAACCACTGTCACACGGAATGTTCAGTCCCCATGCAGTCTGATTTTCTAGTGAAAATGTCCACATTGGTCATATTTGATCAGCTTTATTTAAAATGATCCATTGCAACATTTAGAGGAACTAACAACTAGCAACCTCTAGCAATGGCGAAAAGACCCAACGTCAAACTCAACGTTACTGTAACCAAGGACAAACTACAAAAATATCAAATGTAATTTGATTACCTTAATCTACACCTAAACCTAACCTTCACCCTTATTCTAAACCTAACCCTAACCATGGTGAAATGGGGACTACTTACTATTTCTCAGTTTATGTCGGGCCTTTCATTTCTTTTCTGGGAGCTCCAAACAGTTCATAATCTCCCAGCTCAGTTTTTTTTTTTTTTCAATTCTTCTTCAAGTACATGGCAGCAAGATTGTGTATGTATTTTACTAAACAGTGCTACCAATGGACAGGTGAAAAAATGACCAAAAAGATATATTTTTTGGAACAATTAACCTATGTTTCTAAGTTAGGATCATGTTGCGTCTAAGAACACACCATATGATCTAAGCCACCTATGGGTTAATTTAAAGTGACAGAGATATTTAAGTTTGTAAGTTCGCAAAGGTGGTTTGAGCTTCACAGCTTCAACTTCGAGAACTTTAACTGTTCGGCTGAAAGTATCTTCTTCTAGTTCAATGGCCTTGGTCTAACCCAAATGATAAAAAGAGTTGATTTGCTCTCCTGTCAATTAAAATAACACCACCACAGTGTTTATTACCATGTTTTAATTACTGATTATTAGACATTTAAACCAGCAAGGAGTCACAGTGGCAGGTCTTAATCTGCTGGACCACTCAAAGCCCTATCAGACGTTTTTTTTTTGGCTTGCTTTTGTTTACTGGTTTATTTTACATCATTTGGAGAGCTGACTGTAGATGAGTGAAGAAGGAAGCTATGCTAGCGTCATCAAGGCTGTCACCAACGGCTGTCGGAACTCAATTCTAAGGACAATAGAGCTATAAACACTATAAACTATACTATACTATAAACATGTTCTCAATATGCTGTAGGAGAAACAATTAATTAATGGGAAATAACAATTAATAATTATTAGGAAATAATTTAGTTCTGCCTGCCTACTATACATCTGCTATAGTTATACAACAGCTTTGCAGTTCTATTTTTAATGTACTTATACATTTTTAACCTCCTGAGACCCAGACTTTAGGTTGAAGTATCGTGGTGCGGAGAAGCAAAAATGTAATGTCACGATATAAGGACGCAGGGTCTCAGGAGGCTAAATTGTATTTATTAGACCTCTATATAGCCTATATAAAACAAAGAGAATTGACCCGTGTTTTGATTCTGTTGTTTTGAAGGGTTATGATGGGGTCAGAACAAAAAGATTCATGTATTGCTTCTGCTCAGAACAAACCGATTCCTTTAGTGTTTCTTTCGCTTCTGCTTTCAGACCAGTGCAGTTTGCTCAATTTGATGTAGGCAACCAATAAGGTTGATCCTTATCACTGTCTGTTTTCTGAGGGAACCTGTGTGAGTTCTGTGGAGGAGAGCAGAGGGAAGAGACGGTGTGATGTGAACACAAAGGCGTAAGAAGAGTTGAGAGATCAACTCCTTACCCTGCCATTTACAAATACCTTCCCCTGTTCCCTGTGTTTACTCAGTGTTGTGCATGCTGATTTCGGTGACACTGACACTTCGCCCTGAAAGGGGAAAAAAGCGAGCAAGAAAGAAGGAAAGAAAAAAAGAGAGAGAGAGAGAAAAAAGAGAGAGAAATAGATAAATAACACAACAGCGACAGAGCCCCATAATCCCTTTTGTTTCGCTGGATTTGTTCCTCTCATGTGCTTACACAAACAATCCCCCGTTAGGAAAAAAAAGAGAGACTTGATTCCCCCCCCCCTCCACCTCCTCCTCCTCCTCCCTCCTTCCCTCCGTGTGTGAGAGAAAAAGATATTTAGTGACTTTGATATGTAAACCTACAAAATCTTACCTGAGGCAACACGATCATCGCTCTCCCACAATCCGGTCAAATCAGGAGTGGGGGAGAGAACAAAAGAGGATAGGAGCGGACACAAAAGAGCAATGCGAAGCTCTCTTTCAAATGAGAACAACACAAGGGTGGTGGTGGGGGGGGGGGTGAAGGGGAGAGTAAAAGGATGGATGAGGAGATTAAGGGAAAGACAAAGCCTCCATTTGGCCGGCAAAGACAAAAAGAGGGAAAAGAGGAAAAAACATGGCCGTGTAGGGTTGGGCTCCGAGTGCAGCGTTGTTTAACTGCAGACCCACAGCCGGTGTCGTTCAACTGCAGACTTACAGTGGAAGAGGATGGATGAGGAGATTATGGGAAAGACAAAAGCCTCACCATTTTGCCAAAACGGAGGGACAAAAAAAAAGAAAGAAAACAAGGCCATGTTGGATCGGGTTTTTGAAACCTACACATTAGTTTTTCTGTTTCTTAGCAGACCTACTGAGCAAAAGAATGGATGAGGAAAATTAGCTAGCATTCATTTAGCTTGCTAAGACAATAAGCTGAAAAAGGAAAGGATAAAGAAAGGACAAATGAATGAATGAACAAACAAGGCTATGTTGGGTGGGTCTTACACAACAACTTTAAACCTACACTCACTTTTTAACTACAGAGCTACAAAGAAAAGACAAAAAAGAGGAAAAGAAAATTACCATCAATTTATCTAGCAAAGACAACATCAGAAAAGAATAGAAAGAAAAAAAGAAAAAAAGAAAGAATGAATGAATGATCTTCAAGGACAACTTCAAACTTACAGTTTGAACACTAGAGATCTACAGAGCAAAAGACTGGATGAGTAACAAAAAATTTGCTAACGTTTAGTTTGCAGAGACAATAGGAAAGCAGTGGAAAGAATGAATGAATGAATGAATGAATGAATTAACTAATGAACATGACTATGGTGGTTTGATCTTCAACATCAAACCTTCAACCTTTAAAAAGAATGAAGAGGGAAATTAGCTAACATTTAGCTTGCAGAAACAACAATAGGGAAAGAAAAGAAGAAGACAGAATAAATAAATATACAAATGAACTAATAAATTAATGTATAAATGAATGAGCACACATGGCTGTTGGGTTGATCTTTGAGGAAAACTCCCAAACTTCCCCAAACTACAGATTTACAGAGTAAAAGAATGGCTGAGGAGAGTAAAGGGAATTTAACGTAAATGTAGCATGAAATAACAAACTTCAGTAACAGTAAAGAATAAAAAGAAATGATAAAAGACAGGAAGAACGTCATTATGGTCATGATGGGTTTGGTCTTTGAGATCTACACATTTTTGCAGACTGACAAAAGAGCAAAAGAGCAAAACAAAAATGGATGGATGGAGAGTATATGAAAATGAAAATTAGAGTGGAAGAAAGAAAGAAAGAAAGAAACAATGAATATGACTATGGTTGTTCTTCAAGGACAACCTCGAACCTAAACCCACCTTGCAATTGCAGGTATACACAGGCATACACAAAGTAAAATAATGGATGGAGAGTAAACAACAACTAGCTAAAATCCCTTTAGCCTGAAAGGACAACAGAAAAAGATTGGTTAGATTGTTAGATTGGTCTTCGTGGTTTTCTTGGTTTTCCAATGCCGACCTACATTGTAAAAGACGATGTGAGCTAGCAGTGACAACAATAGGAAAGACAAAATCATGGTCTTCAAACATGGCCTGGTTTTCAGCTGCTGACTACAACTGTAGACTTTAAACAGTAAAAGACAGTAAAACACTGAATGACGAGAGTAAATCAACAAAGACAATATTGGGTTGCTCTTTGAGCACAACTGAAAAGACTAATGGATAGAAGGAGTATAGAAAATGAGCTAGCGTTTATTTAGCTAACCAAAACAACAAGAGTAAATGATAACCGAATAAATTCAATGAAAATAAAGGTTGAGGAAAATTAGGAAAAGGAAACATTGGGAATCAAGAATGATGTTTAACTTCAGACCCACAGCCAATCAGCGAAATCATTGGTTATTCCTGAGCAAGTTAGCCTAGAATTAGCCTGGCAGAGCATTCATAAACACCCGCTCAAACAGAAAAAAGCAGTGAGTCACTTCTAGAGCAACGTATATATCACCTTTGTGAGCATCGCCTCCGTTCCTCCACGGGTCACGTTCTGGAGAGTTCGCAGTGCTTTTCTAATGAAACAGACAATGGAACAACGGCTGCCCTCTTAAAACGCTTGACCCTGGACTTTAGCGCCAGGGCTAGCAAATTAGCCGCAGAGACAGCTTACGGTTTGAAAGGTCACTCATGTTTTTCTCCTTGCTAGTCTCTCTCTCTCTTTCTCTCTCTTTGACATAATCGGAAACGGGAGGTCTGAAATTAGCTTTAACCCCCACCTCCTCACCCTCACCCTCACGTCTGACAAGTTTATTTACATAACCGCCACGGACAGAGAGCGAGCGAGCGGATCGGAATCAACACGTTGTTTTTTTGGCCACGTCGCCCAAGTGGCCGTCGCTGACCGGCCCGGGGGATATTTGTTGTCAAAACGAACGATCTGCACAAAGAAGGGGGCTTCAAAAACGAGCTAATCTAGCCCAATCTCCATGCCTTTCGCTCCTAACACGCCCCTGACCTCATTCTGTTGCTGCGGATAGCGTTGAAGAAGGGAAAGAGAGTGGTTTGTGTACGCACACATACGAATGCGCTCACACACACACACACACACACACACACTGCGAGAAACATGCACAGCTCTAATCCAGGCGAGTCAATGAGAGCAGAGAGAGCTGCTAAACGGGTGGCGCGGTACTGGTGGCACTATCGCGACTTTGGCTTGACTCTAATGCCAACGTCTCCTCAGGGGAAGGACTTTATTTCGGCTACATTAAGGGAGGGTTATGGAAGGGTGGGGGGTGGGGGGGACATTAGTGTCAAATTGGGTGAGCTTTTATGGAACATCACAAAAGGAGAGAGGAGGAGGGGGTACTTTTATGCAGCCTGACTAAAAGTGTCACAACAGAGCTGCTTGTTTTTTAATACCGTAAGAAAGTGACCTGTGGTTTTAACGGCGTCTGCGCGACTGTCGAGACGGTTGGGCTTTTTTTTCCCCCTTCTTTCCTTCCTCAACTCTTTTACTTATTCCGCATGGAGCGTAAAAATAGCGGCTGGCTTGACACAATCGCCTCGGACAGTAGCCCGTAGCTTTGATTGCTTAACACGAGTGTGAGATGGTAAGCAGAAAATGCAATAATCTGTGCTCATGAGGCAGAATGCTGCATCTGTGGAAGCTGTGTGCACGCACAAGTACAAGGAAGTGTGCTTGTACAGCAGGCCTCTCGCAGGCTCGTGCTTGTATGTATGTGTGTGTGTGTGTGTGTGTGTGTGTGTGTGCGGTGACAAATACAGCAGGGAGTAGATGGAGGGCCAAGTGTGACAGGTGGACAGGCGTGATAAGGAGCGAGCACAGCTACCAAAGCTCTGGAGAACATCCAGCCGAGAGCTGCTAATAGCTGATACTCATCAGTGATAGAGACTTGCTATCTCTCCCCTCTCTGTCTCTCTGGACTAGTACGTTCATTCAGGTTTATCCCAAACCCTTTACCCCCTTCGCTACCCCCCCCCCCGACCCCCCCAACAAAAAGTGAATCTAGTAGCCCATAACTAATGCCAAGACCCCGTGAGCTGGAGCTTAGCCACAGGGGAATAAAACAACAGTCTCCCATTCAGCCGGACAAAAAAGTGGACTCCAGCAGGAGAGCTGGACTTCATCAGTCCTTTTAAAGAGCGCCGCTGTCGCCTCGTTTTCTTGCACTGCGTCTCTGTGACTGCTCTCTCTCTCTCTCTCTCTTCATTGGTGATCGATATGGTTCAGGAATCAAACACGTCCTCAGTTTCAGTGGCAATAAAGGATCAAATCGAGGCTTGTTTATATTTAGTTGTTCGGTGCTCGTACAGTAGCGCTTCTGCGCAGGGTAATCTATCACGATCGTGACAAACGGTGAGTCAATCAGCAGTGTGGGAGGCGATGTGTCACAAACGCGCAACGCCATCTGCTCAGAGTTTGTTCAACAAAGATCGATTGTGCTCGAGGACGCTCGCTCGCTCCCTCGCTCGCTAGCTCTCCCTCTCGCGCTCTCGCTCTCGCTCTCTCTCTCACTCTCTCTCTCTCAACTCTTCTTTCTAATCAGTATTTTTTTTCCTTTCCTTGTTTTCTATCTTTCTCACTCTCTCTCTCTTTCTCTCGCTTCCTCACTTTCTTTTCCTCAACTCCATTCTCTCTCGCTCTCCACTCTTCCAATCTCTCTTCCATGTTCTCACTTTCACACTCTTTCTTTCTATATATATATGATCAAAAGAGGGAAGGGAATTTGATTGCATTCAGTCACAAGGGTGACTGGGTAAGCATGGAAACCGATGCTCAGTTACATATCTCAGATTCTATTGGCAACAGTTTTTGCTTCTGTAATGGGGGCAACTTCAATTAGCTTCATTAGAAACATGCATTCAGTAGAAGGGGTGTCCACAAACATTTGGACAAATAGTGTATCATCACTGTATTGCAAAAGCCTTGTATCTTCAAAATGGCTCCAAAACTTTCAGTTGAAGTCAATGTAATGATTTGGCATTTGTTCCGCCTCATAAGATCCAGCCATTTGAGGCATGGGCTCCACAAGACCTCTGAAGACATCCTGTGGTTTCTGGCACCAATGCATTAGCAGCAGATCCTTGGATCACTTTAATGGGTCTTAGGTGCACATGACCCTGTCGCTGGTTCAACGGTTGTTCTTTTTTTTGGACCACTTTTGGTAGGTACTGACCACTGCATACCAGGAACACCCCACAATACATGCCTGGTTTTGGAGATGCTCTGACCCAGTCAGTCGTCTAGCCATCACAATTTGGCCTTTGTCAAAGTGGCTCAGATTCTTATGCTTGCCCGTTTTTCCTGATTTGAACAGATGAAGCCACTGTAGATGAAGATAATCAATGGTTTTCATGTCACCTGTCAGTGGTAATGATGGTATGACTGATCTGTGTGTGTGTATGTATACATATAAATATATATATATATATACATATATGTATATATATATATACACACACAGACACAAATACATGTATATACATAGATACACAGTGTATTTACATATATGCTGTTCTCACTTTCTTTCTCTCCCTCTTGCATCCTCACTTTCCCCCATTTCTCTCGCTTTCGCTCGCTCCCTCTCTCACCATCTCGCCTCCTCTCCTTTTGTCCAGAGGAAAACGTGCGATGCCAAAAGACTTGCTGTATAAGACGACGGACAGCTCAGCCGCTAAAAAGAAAAATGACACTTTTTTATTCTTCCTTCTGTTCTGCCCAGTTCTTCCGGCCATACTTTCAACATTTTTTTTTATTTTTTGCATTTGTTTGAAGTTGCTAATGATAAGTGCCAAGATCCACTTTAGGTTCTACAGCGAGTTCAGATACAATCGTGCCTCTCAAAAACGCCTGAACAAGTCGAGAAGTAGAAGAAAGATGCATTCTTAACGAAACATCTCCCAGACATTAGACTTGCAGGGTTTGCTTTCCGACCGTTCTATAGCTCCACTCATCAGAAAAGGTTTGAAGCAGCTAAATGGTGCAAATAAAACATCTCCAAAGCTCTGCGTTTTTCTGGCGACAGCGGCAAAACGCTGAACTTTGTGTTGTTTAACCTCTGAAATGTTCAAAGTCACGTCGCCCAGCAGCCGAGGCCGGCTGTGGCAGCAGAGCCGTCAGATCGGAGCAGACCGGGCTTTTCAGGCGCCCCTAATGCCCCTCCACCCAAATCAAGATCTATGCACTGGCCGTCGTGCGAGATGTACGACATAAACTTGCTAATGTTAAAGCGGATAATGCAATTAAAGCACGGCGAAGCGAGCAGGGTTAGGCCTTTGGTAAACAAGTCGCCACTCTTTACGTGAGAGCGGAGATGGCGGAGGAGACAGGGACTCGACATGAATAACTTCAGCCGAGCTTGTTGGCCCCACAGCCATGGGTCAGGACCCTTCGGAGTGCCACGTGTTGTGCTGGTGGATGCTGACCGCAGCCGCTGGTTTCCGACCAGTCCTCTCATTGTTCAGGTTGTCTGATGCTCAACGCCCTTTGGCTCCCGACATGCCAGTTAAAGTCAATGGGAAGAATGGACAAGAGCGGACATGAGTGGGCCACGTCTGCCTTTGTTTAGAGATTGCGAGGCACTTTGTTGACAGAGGCGTCCCTGCATAAGGCCGACTGGAGACTGCGGCCCAGCTGAAGCAAGGGGTCCTACCCCCATCAGACTCGCCGCTGACCCTTGTTGTGGTGTTTACAGCCGGGCAGGTGTGCCCATGATTGCAGGGTGCATCCGTCAGGGCAGTCGTACCCTCTGGAGGGAATGTAAAGTGGGGGTCCTACAGCATGGGGGTGAGGCCCCTGTCTGTTCATCTGCCACAGGAGGGCAGAGAGGGGGCTATAGGCACAGACTGCCTCTCCTGGCCTGGTGTTCATAATGGCCTTTGGGGTCAAGGTGGATCCTTTCACTCTCTCTGAAGTTGGCGTCATTGGTGTCAAGAGATTTTCTCTTATGGACCGTTTTAACATATTCCATCATCTTTAGTGTGCTGTTCTATTGCCGTTGTGCTGTTTTCCCCTTCTGTCGTCAAGGTTAACCCCTTTAACTGGAGTTACTCAGTCCATCTGATAGCAAAACAAGCAATACAGGATATCTTTGGGCCTATGGTCAATTCATTGGGTCTCAATGCTTAGCAATGCTAGTACACTCTTAAAAATAAAGGTTCTTCAAATGGTTCTTTGAGTGATGCCTTAGAAGAGACACTTTTTGCTTTATTAGGAACAACAGGCCTCATTCACCCAGCCGTTCTTAAAACCCCTCTTCAGAATCTTCATTTTTATGAAGATTCTGACATTATTTTGGGATTTATTTAGTTTGTTTGCAATAGTGCTATGTCACATTTATGTCAAGTGAAGGTTCTTACACATCTAAATAACAAACATGGTTCTTTATGGCACCAAAAGTGTTTCTGCGGCATCATTTAAAAAACAGTTTGAAACACCTTAATTGTTAATGTATAACAAAGATGAGTGTATAATTAGACTTGCAAGTACGGTCCCACCAGTGGGGCTTGCCATGGTTGGTCCCTGGTTAGTATGGTCCCATACGTTCAAGTTCAGCTTCGAATGTGGCGCAACAGAATGTGCCAGAATTGAAGGTGGAATATCAACTTTCTGCTGATTTTTATACCACTCAGATCCAGTGAACTTATAAAATGACAGTACTTTATAAAATGGCTATAATACACAAAATATATATACCACAGTAGGCACGATCTGGTCTTGTCGGAACAGTTACTATCCGTTGATTCTCCACATCGTTCTACGGACGACATCTTCTGATGAAGTAACTTAGTGTTAATGGTTTAAACCCTGGTGTGGTTGCTATGGAAATGTGCTTTACTGGAACAAGGAAGAACTTTAATATTTACATCCCCAAGAAGGAAACAGGTGGGCTTATATCTAGACAACATGCAAGAATATCTCCTAGAAGAACCCTTCAGAAGGAAACCAACACCTTCTGCCCTGTAAGACGTTCAACAGGTAAGCACACTACTCCATAATTCATTTTCAGGCCATTCTGTTCTTCCTGGAAAGTAACAGGAAACTCTTTTAACCTCTTTTACTTCAATTACTGAATAATAATTCTCACTACACACTCTTGCACAAACACACACACATTGACCCCTTGAGCAGGTTGGACTAGGTCCGCTTCCAGGTGCATCGTCTGAAGTATGAATGCAACTTAGACTGAATGAACCGTCGTTTTCGCTTTGCAGGCTTATTTTGGTATGGGTATATTTTGGATGTTTTAACATGGGGACATGTTTTTTTCATTTCTTACTGAGTTCAGAAAATGATAGAACAGATAGATTTGGTTTTAAGTCTATACACACTTAATGACCATACGTATCAATTCTGTTATGTTCTAATGTGACACTTTTTGACATTTTCTAAAAGCAGTGATCCACTTATTGATTTGGTGCAGTGAAACCATGATAGCTAATTGCTATAAAACATAGTAATTCAATTCTAATTTTATTTATATAGTCCAGAAATCCAGTCTCAAGCTTCCAAAAGATGTTTGATTCACTTAGGCTGTTGGTGGGAATACATTTTCACTATGGTTCACACCAAATGACATCAGAGCAGCCTTTTTCTACATGCACAGGTTCAGCAGATTTCTTCTTTTTCTTCATCTTCTTCTTCTTCTTCTTCTTCTTATTATTATTATAATCAGTAGTAGTAGTAGTAGTAGTAGCAGCAGCCTGATAGGAGGGGCAATTTAAATTGAACTATTAATCATAGAATTATATCTGAACTAAAGAATATATTTCCTACTCTGATACAATAAACACAGACAAGAAACACCTTGTGGCAATAATGAGTGGGTGTGGCTAAATACTATACATAGGGCAGGGGTATAACAAAGAGGTGGGACTAGGTAGGAGCAAGAAACTAAAATGAACAGAAGCAAACAGACAAAGAAGCCTGGAAAAAGGTAAACACAGGGTGAAATAGAGAGATGGGCCAGGTAAGGATAGAGTGTTACAGTTAACCTACATTTAACCTCTCTTTTTGACAGCAGTGATACTACATGAGAGAGAAAGATCTGGATTTTTAGATCAGCTCCAACCTCCTGAGGTATGGACTCCACAAGACCAAAAGCTACACAAGCTTGAGATCTTAGGAATCTGGAGGCCAGGGGAACACATGCCATATTCCTCAAACCATTCCCAAACAAGTGTGGCAGGGCATGTTATGCTGATGTGGTAGGCAGATGTCACCAGGGTTTACTATTACAATGAAGGATTTTCCTGGTTCACAGTTCTGTTTTGGCAGGTAGCATGACACTAGTTCTCCACACTTCTTCTTACCAAGTAACACACATATGTAACACACATGTACCTGACTATCCACAAAATGAAGGGAAACGGTGCCCTGAGACCAGGCAACTTTCTTCCATTGCTCTAAGGTTCATCTCCTTTGCTTGTGTACCTATTGCTGTTGCTTTTGATGGCAGACAGGTGTTAGCATGAGCACTCTGACTGGGTTGTGGCAATGCAGCCACCTTGATGTTCTGACCCAGTCATCTAATAGCATGGCCTTTGTCAAAGTCACTCAACCAGCCCATTTCTCCTGCACCCAACACCTAACTGTGTACTATATCCCAGGCCTTCCCATGTGCCGTTGTTACTGGATAAACAAACTTGTTCACTGGCATGAACTTCAGCAAGCAAACTAGGTGTGAAAACAGCCTCAGTCGGACAGCAGCTGTTGAACAATAGTAGTTACGGAATAACCATAACTGATAATAACTGATTAGCCTGTAGTTGAAGAGGTTAAGAATCTGATGCATTTGACACAGTCAAAAAACGACTCTGCTACTGTTCCAAATATTTCCAGAGCAAGCATCACAAGAGCAGAAGAGAATAATGAGAATTCTCCAATACTGCAAAAGTGTCGTTCCTTGTGTTGTTGTTTTTTTTTTTTTTAACACCCAAAAACCTCCACACTTCTCCCTCCTGGGAAAATGGCCCACACTTCCCTGGTCTGCCTACGAACAAACATCTGCTGTGGGAGCGAGTAGAGTTCCCTCGACAACGCTTCTTTAACAGATCCACCCCTTCTTTCATGCTATTTAATCACGTGTTAAATGGAAAGAGCCTCCAAAGCGCTCCGAAATCGAACCAAAAGTCCAATAACAAATTTGCAGATTTTTAATGAAGGGTTTCCCCCTCTCTACCCTCCCTTGTCTTCCTCCTCCTCCTCCTCCTCTCTCTCTCATTCTCCCATGTTCTCCAGATTTGTTCACAGCACCTCTGTATCCCTCTGCTAATTCACTTCCCAAACACCTGCTTTTCTTGCCCCGTTGATAATTATAACCGAAGCACCCCCCCCCCCCCCTTCCTTCTTTAATCCGCTCTAATAGTGCTCAAGCTGAGGCGGTCTTTGCAGCTAATAATTACGGCGGTTGGCGTGGGGTTTGGCTCTCGTCTCCGATGGAAGGCTCCCGATCACAGCTCCACCACACTGGAACATCTCGACTGGGACGATTTCAACATCCCGTCCCAAGCCTTTCCAGAAAAGCCTCGCTGCGCACTCCCTTACAGCTGTCTCTTAGAACTCCGACATGCAATATTCATCCCTCTTCAGGGACCTTTCTTTTGGGAGGGAGTAGGTTGGGGGGGTGTGGTGGTTGGTGAGGAAGGAGGGTGGGGGGGATATTAGTACAAACTTGACCTTAAAAGAGAAGAATTAATAAGATGGAAAGATATCAGGAAAAATAAACTCATTCTCGAAGCCCTGAAGGAAGAGCAAACAAATCACTGGCACGGATCTCACCTTTGGGAGTTGTCGTACTTTGCTTTTTCTCTCTCTCTCTCCATCTCACTCTCTCTCCCTCTCCTCCCTCTCTCTTCAAGAAGTTAGCGCTTGCATATCATCATTAGCGAGACCGCTGTTTCTTCAGAGATCAAATGCTGCTGCTTTTTTCTCTCCCCCCCCCTCCCTCCGCTTTCTCCAGCATCACCAGAAAATCTGTTAGTTTTGAACTCCAGAGGGTTTGCCCCGGGGCTTTAAAAACATAGGGATGTCAATCCGTGCATGTCTAAAGCACTATCACAGGCTGTGAGGATATATATATATATATATATATATATATATGTATATATATATATATATATAAAGAGAAAGGCAGACAGAAATACAGCGAGCGTTTAAATGGTAAATAGTCTAAATGTCTGGCGTTTGAAGAGCAGAGAAATATGCTGAAGCAGATGCTGCTACGGTTCAGATGGAAGCAGTGAGGGGCGGACGCGTGCGGTGTGAAAAACTGTCCGTGTGAAGGAAAGAGAAAAATTATGCGATGGAAAACACTTTCTGTTGACACACAGGTTGACTATCTGACCAAATAGTCTTGACCACTGCCCAGGAGAACCAATAACCAATGCTAATGTTTAAAGGGCCCATATCATGGAACAAAGTGCAATGCAATGTAATGGCACCATTTCGTCCCATCAATACAGTTTCCATACATGTATGAAAACCGAGCTGCAAACAAAAGCCTGTTTTTGAGATCAGTTATTTTTTTGTGATATCACAAAAACCCACGTAACCAACGTAAAGCAGTCATGGCTCGCCTGTTCAAGCTGATGTTTTTCAGCCGATAATGTCAGCCATCAGAACAGAGGTCATGTACATTTACAGTCATATTAAGAGGTTTAGGTGCCTTGCTTATACCGAATGCACTACGCTTTCTGTTGACACACAGGCTGCCATTCTACCACAATAATCTGAATGAATGATAGTCTTTAACCCCTCAAAATGCCTATGGCTTACCAGCAGGCAAAAAGTGTTATTACAAACATCTATTACCGAAGAATATCCCCACCAGTTTGTACAGAAGGTTTATTACTCAGTAACTACAGGGCCTTTTGTAGTGCATAATAAGCCTTGCTGTGTTAAATGGTTAAAGGGCACATATCATGGAAAAATACTAAAGTGTAAATAAAGCAACCACTCTATCAAAACATGCCAATCACCTCAAATAGCCATTTTAATAGCCAATTTCCAAATTCCCTGTTTTTGTGATGTAACCAACACATTACTACTCTCTGTTCAGCCTAAAGCAGTGCAGCCAAGCTAGGGGTTTTCAGGAACACGTTTTTTAGAACAGCCAATGTCTACATATACAGTCATGTGAAAAGGTTTAAGTGTTCCAGTCGGATTTTAGTCCTTTTTTGTTGACAGAGTGTAAATGAGAACAACTATTAAGCCCAAGTGAATGAATGCTAGTGTTTAAAGGGCCCATATCAAAAAGTGCATTTCAGTGTACTGTAAGCACTGTTTCCTCTTTGCACACCTACCATGAAAATTAAGATTATTAGATCATTACGATTGTGAAAATTAAACTTTTATAGTCTCTTTCTGATGGTAGATGCACTACTTTGACACTACTTTGCACTACTTTGACACCCAGAGCTACTTGTAGGTACTGTAATGATGTTTGATGATGGAGACTTTTTTACACATGCCGTGGTCTGCTCTTGAGCTGAACTTTCCAGGGTGTCAGGGTTTTTTTTTTAATCCCTTACCAGACTCTTTATGAAAGCCTCAAATAACTCTTTGGATCTGGCCATGGTGAGATACCACTTCACCAATCAAAATCAAACCAAACTAAATGTCTGAGGTTTAAGTAAGAATCCTCTCTTACCATGTCCTAATTATCTTCAGCTAATGTGCTGCACCTGATGCTAACTTTTTCCCTTGCATTTGTATAAATTACATTTCATTCAGTTGTATATGTTTAGTTATATTACCATCTCTCAATATTGTTCAAATGAAGATTAAATATTCTATTCAGTTCATTTTTTCTATGAATTAATAAGGACAACCCCCCCCCCCTTCAGAGAACACATTTTAATGCACAGTTTTTCTGTTTATTCTAAAATTATAGAAAAATGTAAAAGTTAGAAAATTGTATATAAGCAGAAATTGCCATATTGAGGTTTGTTCCCTCTAGAGAACGTCTTATTATATTTTCAACAATGTCAAATCATGTCGTATGACTGCATTGGCCTTAATAGCAAAGCCTCACTTCTGACCATTTGTGCCATGTAACACCAACACATTTGGTAAAATCATCATTAATAGATTTCAGGGAGAAACATGCACTGAAAATGTCGGACATGCTACACTGAATTGCAGCCGTTCCTTCACTTTAGAGAGAGCAGAGAGAGGACACAAATTGTAAGCAAATACAACAACAAAACGGTGCCGCTCCTTTTGGCTCTTTCTTGACGCGAAGGGAATGTGAAACGTGAGAATGTTGGGGGGGGGAATGGGGTGCTTTATTAGTATGTGAGAAAATGAATGTAAGTGAAGCCAAAGAACGTGGCGAAAAAGGAGTAGGTGTGTGTGTGTGTATATGTGTGTGTCTGTGTGTAGTGTGCTTGTTCTCGGACTTGGGCCTGTCCTCTCTGTGTCCTCTCGCGGCGCCCCAGAGTCACGCATCACTCATCTTGTCACATTGAACTCCAGATGCTCCTACCCAGGAGAACCATCCAGGCCCTCTCATCCCTCTTCATTCCCTGCAACAATTTAGTAATGAAATATTGATTTTTAGTTAGATTCATATTGATGCTATTAGCTTTGCATTGATAAATCACCCCGCCGGTGGTTGGAGCAAGTGTTTGCCATGCCCAGAGCTGGGTGAGATTACAGTCAAGTCATTGATGTGTTAATTTGATGGATATCTTTGATTTCTGTGTCGTTTTTTTTTTCTTCTGCTTCTTCTTCTTCTTCCTCTCCTCCCTCCCTCCTTTCTTCAAACAGTGTTTCATAACAATGTATTAGCAGAAATCTCACAGAGCTGAATTTATGGCACTCCATTTCTTCCAGAGTGCCAATAGCCTCTCTCTCTCTCTCTCTCTCTCTCTCTCTCTCTCTTTCTCTCTCTCTCTCTATCTCTCTCACCCCCTATTTCTTATTTTCTTTCTTCATCTCATTCGGCCCCTCTCTCACTCTCTTTGTGGCCATCTCTCTATTTTTACAGCAAGGTGATATTGTATTTTTCGCGTCTTATCACCCACGCAGTAGCGAATTGTCAGCCCACTAACACACCGATTATTGTCTTAAGAGAGAGGCACTGTACAGAAAGCAAAAAAAAATAAAAAATAAAAAATAAAAAAATCAGTCACAATCTGCTCATGGATAGCTGGTCAATATCCAGTGCAGACAGTATTGACCCTTAGACCACACTTAACCGGAGATTCCATTTACAGTAGATTTAATGAATATGAATGAATGTGTGGAATTGTGTGGGCTTTCATATACGTAGGCTACTTTAAACCACAGTTCAAATGAATCTCGAAAATGAAAATGAACTATGAATAACTAAGAAAATCATATAACTTTCCCTGGGTAATACATTAAGATACTGTTTTGTGGTACAGTAAGACACTTAATGACATCTGTAGTGCTGTATAATACTGCAATAATAGAATACAGGATATTATAATACTATACTATGTTATAATTTTATAGCATACTATGATAGTAGTTTTACCTTTATTACACACTGGAGGTCAACAACTCCTCAATCTCTCAGACGCCTCACACTGATGTTTAGCAGCAGCTGTTTGACTGAGTTTGGAGGGATTGGTTATTTCTTCTTGAGTGAATAAGCACAAAAATATGACTCCATCTGCCAGCAAGGTAATGTAAGATGCCTCACCACTCCAATCCAGTGATGGAGTGGGGCGAGGAGTGAGATAGTTCAGATGATGTTGTGAGCAAAACCAACACAAAATTAAGATGCCGTTGAGAACTTGTGGGACATGTGGAGAAGAAAAGTCAAGCAACTATTGGAGGTCTGTGAAAAGCAGTGAAGAATGTGTTGGAAGCAGTGTATTTAGAATTTGATCAAATATGTGAAAATACTATTTATAAACGCTATTTGTTTTTTTATTCTGTAATGCTGTTGTGGTAAAGTTGAGAAACATGCTTGTTAAGTTTAGAGGTAGGATATTATCCTTATTTGGTAAAGTTTAGAGACACAACATTATGTTGTGTAGTAACGTTTGTAAATAAAATAATATGTGTATAGTATACTTGTATGTAGATGCTTACAAATAATGTAATGACTGATACATTTTTGTGATGAGATAATGATTGTGTAGTAAAATTTAGAAATGAGATATTGCATGTAATAACATTACAATTACAATAACAATAATTATGTTAAGTAAAGTTTACTAAACTTTACTAAACGTTTCTGCTGTATGGTCTGTTTTAAAGTTGAAATAATGCTTATGTAGTAAAGTTTCAAGATAAAACATAATAATTGTGTTATACTGTTTAGAAATAGATCATGCATGTATAGTAAAGTTTCGTTATGTGATAATGCTAGTATTGTAAATTGTACAGATAAGACATTATCTGATAAGACAAGCTTATGCAGTTTAAGTTTATAAATTAGATAATGATTGTATGGTAAAGTTTAGAGATACAATAAACTTGTACAATAAAGTTTGTACAATAAAGTTTAGAAATAAGATAATGCTTGTATAATAAAGGTTGGATATATAACATAATGTTTGCATAGTAAAGTTTAGAGATAAGACATAATGCTTGTGTAGTAAAGTTTAAATGTAAACCATTATACTGGTGTAGTACGAGTTTAGAAATAAGATAATGCTTGTATAGTAAAGGTTAAAGGTACACAATACCACTTGCATTGTAAAGTTTTGTCATTTGTAAATATAAGACATAATGCTTGTGTAAAAAATTCAATGTTAAATAGATAAATAATAAGCTTTGGCTCTACATGGAGAGATAGTTAGATTTTTGATCGTATTTTTGTTTCCTGCAAAATAGCATTTCTGGTTTTCTTTTTCATCCCATGAACCAGTTCATGGCCCTGATTACAGTAGACCTTTTTCATTAAATTACAATTACTGTAGTATGCTCACATCTCTTTATTTTATGGCCGGCATGCAGGAAATGTTATGTTTGCTACGTCATTGCTGCTGTGACATTTTGTTGGAATTAATCAGAAATTATTACAGCGATACATGGGAAAGTGCTCTCTCGTTACATGGGCTTAGGAACAACTGGATGTCCTCGCTCAGTGAGGCTCTTCTCTGTTCCCCTTTGACCCACTCAGGCAACAGCAAGTTCACAGTCTCCCAGGCACCAGTTTATGGGATTGATCCAAACCCAAAATGGCTCCATGTCTGGCATTTTCAAAGCCAGTTTCAAATCCGGTGGCTTCATGCCTGTCCCAACCTAAGAAAGATTAATACATCTATAGTGGATCGTACACCTCATTATGTGGCACCACAGTTCAGAGCTTAAAGTCTTTATACTGATTCACTGACCAGCAAGATGGCATTGGTTCAAGGAAGGGCAGGCCTTTGCGAGATGGTGCCTAGAGTCTGGATGACTGTCATGTTGATGTCAGATACATCTGTGAACTGAGAAAACTGACCGTCTGTATTAAAAGTTAAATAAAACAGCATAACCAATTATTTTTTAAATAAAAAAAAAGTGTAGTGTATTTTTTGTGTGTAGAACACAAAATTGTTGAACCCACTACTAGTTCTATCTTAATATATATTTCTGGTTCATGTAGTGCACAGATAATCCACCAGCTTTAAAAACATGTATCTGATTGTATTTTTTTATTTGGGGTAATGAGTTATTATTTATTTCATTTATGATATAATATTTTATTATTAACATTTATTTCATCATTGTTTTAGGTAATTCATTACATTTCACATTGATATTGCAGAGGTTTCAAAAAACTCCAATATGATACACTTGGCTGTAATAGGTTAAATTAGTAATAGTTATAAGGTAATAGACCATTTCCCCTGCAGTCTTAATAAAGCATCTGTGACATGCTTTGGTCAAAATACCAAATGAAAGAGAGATCCACCAGCTACACAAATTTGTGGATTTAAGTTTATTCTTATTTGTCCCTGTTTGCGCTACTATCATTTACTTCACCTTGAGTTCACTCCTTTAATCTCCTACTACAGTTGCTGTCCACTGCAAGCTCATAAAAGACCAGAAGATGTGTTACCATATTTACAGAGCTTTGCAGTGCTGAAGCGACGCTGTCAGTGTAAAACCTCTCTCCCTAGAAAAGACTGAGTGGCTTGCCTTGCTGTTGTGTTGATATCAGACACAGGCTCTTCATCAGAAGAGTAATAGACCTGTGAAGCTAACCAGGAGGCCCAAGGCTGTTTGTTAGCTCCTAACAAGGTGAGCTGGCTTCCACTGAACAGCACACACCAGCACTGCAAGATTTATTATGGATCTCTGTGTCTGCCGGGCAAGTGCTTCTCAGTATGGAGGGGCCCTGGTGTTATTGGAAACTTTGGACCGTTATTACCCCCAATGTTTCCATGAAATTTCACAGACAGTGGATATG
The DNA here is from genome assembly GCF_030463535.1 of Salminus brasiliensis. NCBI lineage: Eukaryota > Metazoa > Chordata > Actinopteri > Characiformes > Bryconidae > Salminus > Salminus brasiliensis. Next base: position 8,324,183 of record NC_132880.1, read on the forward strand.
GATGAATGAAGGCACTGACAGATGTGTGTAGGAATAGATAACACTCTAAATCTACAGCACTCAATAAATGAAGCTTTGCTGTCTGAAATTTCATATTTATTCCGAGGCCAAGCAGATGGATATTTTTGGGCGGTGTTCAAATAGGGCTGAATTGAGCTATTAAGGGCCATCAGATAATAAGGGACTACAGCAGTTTCTGTATAATTTCTGCTGCATTTGTAACATATGGCCGATAACCATAAAAAAACAGGCTCTCTATGCTTTCAAACGAACAGTAAATTCAAAGAACATTTATAGTACAAGTGAATGCGTAGGTGCTGAAGCAGACAGTAAATGAGGACAATTTGAGAACAATCAAATGTTGTGGGTTCCTTGAACTTTTTAGAGTTTGCGTATTTATGAATATTTTCCCAATTTTCCTCTTCAATTTGACATAGGCAATTACCCAACCCACTCGTTAGTACTCTCCCCCTATCACATGTGGGGCAGTGGTGGCTCAACGGTTAGAGCTCTGGGCTATTGATGACAGAGCTGTGGGTTTGATACCCAGGCTCGCGCAAGCCCTTGAACAAGGCCCTTCACCCTCTCTGCTCCCCGGGCGCCACAGCTCCCGGCACTTGTGCTCACAGTCACCGTGTGTGTTTCACTAGTATGTAAAAGTGGAGGGCAAATTCCATTGTTGTGCGACACAAATGGTGAATATTTTTGTCTTGTCTTGTCTTAATGCTCCTGACACTGGGAGGCTGAAGGCTGAAGACGATTGACATATGACATATACTTCACACATGTGAAACCAGCCACCACCATATTTTCAAACTGCTGCTGATGCAACAGCACAGGGTTGACAGAAAGTGCCAGGTGCCCAGCTCTGATGCATAAGCTAGTAGACACACTGAAGTGATGTGAGGAGAGACAGAGCCATTTACCCACACGGAGAGAGCAAGGCCAATTGTGCTCTCTTGGGCTTCGGCTGCTGATGGCAGGCAGAATGAGAGCTAGCTTCTTCTTAAAGCTAGTTGAAGACTTGTTGATGTTTGACATGTACTGTAAAGCATTACACAGTTCTCACAAGAGGTCTTGTGCAGCTCCATTATGGTTAAATAAAGCAGTGACTGGTGTTCTGAGCCAGTATGGCATTGACAAAGGTGCAGTTCTCCCTATTACAAGGCAGTGTACCATTACCTTGATTTTAAAGCTGTTATTTTAAGGTACAATTACTACATAATGTTAATTTAATTCCAGTTGACCAACACCAAAGCCAATGATAAAGGAACTGGGCAAAGTGAATAAATGAAAAAACTGATTGCTGTCAACGTAGGGCCTATAATACTGATATGATGTCACATAGTACTTTAATATGTACATCACTGAATGAGGCATTACTGTGTGTAAATAGACATACTGATATTAAGTGTTCAAACAACATGAAGGGCAATATTCATAAGACTAC